>NC_041390.1:33253497-33272959 GCF_002162155.2 Triticum dicoccoides | reverse complement strand
GCGATTTGCGGGCCATCGTAAAAAAAATTACGGGCCGGGCGACTATACAGGCTCTGGTTTGGCCCAAAAAAGGGCCAAACCCGTATAGTCGCCGTATTTTTACTGTTTGCGTGAGAATACGTGCTTTGCTAGAGTTGCACTTACATTGCCACATTTGCTATTCATCAGGTAACTGAAGAAGTTTTTTGGGTCAGTTGGGTTTGGAAATGGACAGCGCAACGCAACAACGAGCTCGAGTTGGGGACGACGAGGTCGATCGTGGTGTCATCGCCAAGGGCTCCGGCGCGGCTCGCCACGACGTTCCAAACAGAGGGGAGGACGAGTGCTCACAGATTTGGGTCGCAGCTGGAGGTGAGAGAGGACCTTGACTGGTTTGGGTTTTGGGGAGCTCTCGTTTGGGGTTCGGGCTGGAGGTATAGAAGATGAACCAGAGCCGCCGAACAGCTCGAGAAATCGACTGAAAGCAAACAAAAATTCAAGCACCTGATACATTGTAGATTTCCGAAGGTTTCATCGAGGAGAGATGCACAACCCACCTCTTCCTCGATAAACCCTTCAGAAATCCACAATATAATCAAATATTGTATGCTCTTGACCGTGTCAAGAGCGTGTTTGGTTCATGTGCTAGGAACCAGAGTGTGTTCATTTCAGAAGGGGCTACGAGGAGCTCTGACTGGTCGGCAGCACATTTTATTGAAGAAGAGAGCTGGACTAGATTCTCTTTGGTTGGGCCTCTGGTTGCTGCTATTCCTCACAAGAAAAAAGTAAGTAAGGAGGAGCAAACGCAGCTTCTTTGCTTGTTTCTTTTCTTTTGCCAAAGAAGGGTTTGATTCTTCCTGTTTGATTTCCTTGCCCTTTTTCCTATTGACCGGCAAAAAAGATAACTGACCAAGATTCTTGGGCTATTTCCCACAAGCAAAGGTGATAAAGAGGAGCTAAGGCAGTGCTGCAGCATAAAGAAAGCATGTGAATGGGGTGCTGCTGCTGCTGGATTCACACTTTGGTTTCTTTTCTTTTGGTAAAGATAAAGAAGGGTTTGATTTCCTTTTGGTAAAGATATGAATGGGTTGCTGCTGTTGCGCTATTGTGAACGTTAAAGATAAAAAGTAAGCAAACATAAGGTGCATGAGTGCCAATAGGAGAATTTATTTGCTCACCATAAACTGAAAATTGCATCAGAGATTACATTACCATTTCCTGACTACCAACAAACGAAACCAGATTAGATAAAATTGCAACCACCTGAGCCTAGCTAATAGTATATCGTACTACTGTAACACAAAAAAAGAATAATAGAAAGCGACTTCAAACAATTTTAGTTGACTAGGTTGAAACTTCCTTGAAATTAACATGGATGGCAGATCAATCGGCTACAAATGCATTACAAGTATTGTCTCCTAAATTCAGCCAAAGCAGCGACGCCTCCACAAAAACAGGAAGACCAAGGTATTTTACTGGACTCCTCACATCACAATATCTATCAAATCGCTGTAATGATCTTAAATCTTTTAACGCATTGGTTACTGATGACGATGACCGATCGGTCAGTAACTAATGCTTGATTGACCTGAGTGAATTGGTCAAGCAAGAAACTTCAATGGGCAAGGGTTAAGACTTGAGAATGACCTGAAGCGTTGTCCAAACAAGATGCATTGCTCGTGGCTTGAGAGAACAACATGTCTCCAGGCACCACTTGATTGCGCCATGGTCCATGACATCCTTGACGGTGTGGCCAATGGAGATCAGAAAATGACCTGCAAGGCTTCATCATTGGGCTGGCTGAGTTGGAGACACAGCAATAATCTCCTGACCACGCCAGAATGCTGCCAGGGAGGAAGCTCATTCTGCTGGTGCTTTGCGTCTTTGTTATACTAACCAATTGATCAACCCATACAGAAATTTGCCATCATGAACAATGTCTGCGCGACGGTATCATCAGGAATAATTTGGAGAAAAAATCAAAGGACTTAAGACTAATATGCAAGGAAGAGGAGGGCCTAGCCAGTGGTCCCTATGGAGTAAACTCACCATCCAGTGTCGAAATGCCCTACGGTCCCTTTCTAGTATTCGCTAATATATAAACACAGAACTTCTGAAACATGCATGCATGCATGATGAAAGCATTGCTGCCATTACTGGTCGAAACGCTTGCTATGCAGCAGCAAATGGCACCAGGCAGGCAAGTGTATGCCAACATTCATTAGCCAAAATCAGATTAAAAAATCAACAGAACACGCGCACTAAATGGACATAAGCAGGAATACAATGTCAAATCTCCCAACCTAATACAACATGGAATCTAATCAAACGGAAACAGAGAGAAGATCATTGGGCAGGCAAGCTTTCTAGGAAAGCATAAAGCAAATGTACCATAAATGCTAATTAACCCAAGCAAGTCTATATCTTCATCAAGCCAGTTGGCTAATTGTGTCCAGCAATAAGATAACAGAGGGAAGTTAGCAATTAATGATCAATCCTACGATTCCACTTCCTAGTTGACCATGCATGCAACATAGACCTTTGATCTTCACATGAACAGTGAGGTATAGAAAATTGATGAACCCACATTGAAGAAGCCAATTCCTGCATCTCGGCAGCCAGAATACAAATCTAGGTACCTGTGGAACAATCAACGACATCAGTCAAACCATTAGTACTATTCGTCCATGGAAAGACGCTGAAGTTATGCAACCTCACAAGTTTTTATTATTCAAACAGTAAATATTAGCTTCGCCACAAGGAAATTGTACCAAAAACACCAAAGTTCAGTCATCCGGACATTGTTGGAAAAAACAGCAATGGAAACAGAGATTATCAGCAGGTAATTTGTGGTGTAGTGGCACACTTTCAATGATCTAGGTTACCAAATCAATTGGAATATTCTTTGTTATCATGGACATATGAGGGGCTCATCTGGAGTAGAAAAGCAGAAGCATCAGGTTAGCTAATAGGCATATCTTACAGAAATATACGACCTCGTCAGTCACCAACTACTTGAATTTAACCAAATTCATCCTATAGACCTTCAAGCAAGGGGTCTTATTAATTAAAACTTTCTTCGGTACCTAATAGATACCATCTTTTCTACACTGCATGGCATCAAAACAAATCTCAGAGCACTCCTTCAAGCATATCATGCCACTAATTAAAAAATAAAAGTGGGTAATTCGTGATGAAAGCAGTTTCAATGATAAATCTAGTCTTATGATTTTGCTCATGTGATCAGTATAAAGTCTCTTATGGTGACCCAATTGAAGAAATTAGACCGCACACAACACATGTCTACAGCCTACAGCTAAATTTCATTGTTCAACTTTTAGGTTTGAACTGTAATATATGTATCTTGAGAAAGAACTGCACTGCAGCTATGCACTAGGACTATAATTATACCGTTCTTGCAATAGGCAGGCAACAATGAAATGTAGTTCAATTACTATTCAAAGAATTTATAAACCTTGGCGAGAGAAGCAGACCTTGTGACATACACTAAATTAAACACAGACAAGCATGGGAAGAAAAATTTACAGAGCGCCATTGCTATATGTTGAAGTCAACAAGCAGCAAAAGAACAATCGATACAACAATACTAAAGTTGTTGGCTTAACATGAAAGGATGTGAAAGGCATTCCAACAGAACCAATTATCAAAAGTAACTTGGTTTTGTTGTACCAGCAGTGCAAAGGCATGATATTTTACCTGTAGCATAGACGGTTTCAAATGGATAATAACGATCCCACTTGTTGGTGTCTAAAAGTTTCTCGCACTGAAATGGCTCAAGCTTGACCATGAAGACGCTCCTACCGGTCCACAGGAACACCAAATTATTGTCCTGGGCGTACCCTTGTATGGTCAAGAAATCATGTGAATCCATAGAGAAAAGCTTGCCCAGTTCAACAGTTGTTCCCATCTCCCATGATGCAACGCCATCGAAACCGGTCTTCCTCTTCCATAATTGGACGGTGAAGCCTGACACAGAGAGCAAGCCCAGCCCACCACCACCCTCTGCCTGCATGACAGTGAAGTGCCCTTCACTAACCCCGCGTTCTGCATCACAAGACTTATCCGCCGGCAGCTGCATCACGGCTAGGCTTTCCGTCTTCAAATCGAACTCAATGAGATTGGACAAAGTAGTATCGGCGATCACCCAGTAAATGGAATCCCCAACTAGCACAGCGGGCTCCAACCAAACCCTGGTGTCACTGTCAGGGGAGTTCCCGGATGGAGTTGGGGTTGAGATTAGAGAACCCCACGCCCCAGTCTCTGACGAGTAAACACAGGTCTCGTAATAATCTGACACGACGACCTGGAACTCGAAGTGAACCTCGCCGGCACCGGCAGCAGAGCGGAGCACCGCCCCGTTGGACATGTCCTGATCGAACCCCGGGGGATAGGCTAGGCGGTGCTGGTGGCCGGCGACGGGGTCCCACACCAGGAGCTGGGGCCAGTCCAAGATTAATACGAGGCCATGGCGGCACCCCAGTACACGGAGGCTGGAGTCAGACTCAAAGTTTTAAATAACGCGCTAAGCCTCTTAGCGGACCTCTTCTAAATGCTATAGCGTGCTATAGCGGAGCTATAGCGAGCTATTTAAAATGTTTGCTCAAGTGTTTGAACAGAAGACTCTTAGCGCGAGATCTTTTCTAAACGCTATAGCGGGCTATTTAAAACCATGGTCAGACTGCAAGGAGAGGCACCCGGGCGGAACGCGATTGGGGGCCTCCAGAGTAGGCTCAAAGGATATGCCGCCGGCATCTGTCTGGAAGCAGCCAAGGAGTGGAGGGTTGCGGCGGTGGTGGAGGCGGAAGCGGCGGGAGAAGGCTGGGGCGGAGATGAGGCAGCGCCAGCGCTTGCAGACGAGGGAGGCGCGCGGGAGGGAGGACGGGAGCGGCGGGAGGCGGAGGAGGATCTCAGAGAGTAGGTCGTCGTCCTCCATGGCCGCGGGCGTGGCCGCCGACGAGCGGGAGGGGCGGTGGCGGCGGCGGCGGGGGCGGGTCATGTCAGCTTATTCACTGGCTGGGGGCGTGTGTGAGGTTGGGATCCCACCCAAAACCCTAAAACTAAGGCTGGAGAATGGACGAAGCCCATCTTAAAAAAGGACCACTGAAGCCCACGATAAGTGTAAAACAGACTATCCATTCACGGTTTCCAAATACGCGAGTCTTCAAAGAAATCTCAAAAGGTTCATACTCATAGGCAGAGGTGGACACTATATAGTCATCTAAAAATGTGACCATTTCTCAACTAAAAAAAGTGACCTTTTTCTCTCCAAAAAAAAAAGAGAAAACCATGACCATTTGTGTCCTGCAAAGCTTGGGTGGGACACCTTCGGCAGGGAACGGATGAAATCTAGGGGTTCCGCGACTATGGGTGAGCTGCAAGGTTTCACTCGTGTGACTATGGAGGAGCTGTTCATAGCCCCATCCATCATGTCCGGCCACTCTGCGCCGACCTGGCCCTCGGTGTTCGGCACTGGCGGCGGGGCCCGGGCTTCCCCTTCGGTGGGAGGCGGTTGTGACGCTTCGGCTTGCACGAGCCCCTTCTCTTGGTCTTCGGCGGCCGAAGCATTAGCTTCGGCCATGTCGATGTCACCATCACCCCCCGTGTTCGGCACGGGTGGGGTCCTTTAGGACAACACTTCCCCAGTCTCTCTGATGACCGAAGGAGGCGCGGAGTGTGATGCGCCCCCACTTTCCGCCAGGTCGGCTGGCGGAGAAGTGCCCTCCGACATCTGGTCAGTGGGGAGGTCGCGGGGCGGGCTACAGCACAAAAGCACACGTACTTTTAGTAATGGGTTAGTAAAATCAACATCCGGACAGTCTTCGGACTCTCACCTTTCAGCGCGGGCCTTGACTCTGTGGACCCTCTCTAGGACCTTTTCTGAAGATGCGGACTCCTCACCGGAGTCCGAACTATCGTCGAGCGTGGCCAGCTTTCCCCTGCTCCTCTTCTTCGAAGTTGGGGAGGGGTGCTCCCCTTCGGCTTCGGCCGATGCCGCTCTCTTCCTGGTACGGGAGGAGTCGCTCTCCTCCTCTTCGTCCTCTTGCTCCCCCTCTTGTGTGGAGGGGACGTGTGTGTCCTCGGACTTGGTGTTCGGAGGGACTCACTACATGAATCAGCTAATTTGCCGTCTGTGGGAGTCTTTGCCGTCAGCTTTTTGTCGTGCCTGACGGCAAAGACAACTTTCGCCGTCAGCTGCTGATGGCAAAGAATGACTGACGGCAAAGGGTACTTTGCCGTCTGCCAAAAGAAACACAGAAGGCAAAGACCTTAGTTTGCCGTCTGCCAATAAAAACACAGACGGCAAAAAATCTTTGTCGTGTATGTTTTTATCCACAGACGGCAAAGAATCTTTGCCGTCTCTTTTTATTAGCAGACGGCAAACTGGACCCTTTGTCGTTTTACAGACGGCAAAGAAGAAGCACAGCACGCGGATTGATCTCCTGGATCGATGACATGGCAAAATCTCAGCCACACCAGCCCATAACGCACGACCCCATCCCATCACTACTGTCAGACGCACTTATCCACCCACGATGCACGCACCCCCATGTCGCACGCGCCCTCCTCTCCTTCTCGCTCTTCGTCCCAAACAGCCGCACGGAGCCGGACTCGGCCCTCCCCCATCGCCCTGAGCAGCTGCCACCGGCCTCGGCCCTCCCTCGCCGCCCCGAGTAGCCGCAGGCGGCCGACAATGGCGCCGCCGGCCCCGGCCCTCCCTCGCCGCACCGAATAGCCGGAGGCGGCCGGCCGTGGCGCCACTGGCCCCGGCCCTCCCTCGCCGTCCCGAGCAGCCACAAGAGGCCCGTCATGGCGCCGCCGGCCCCGTCCCTCCCTCGTCGCCCCGAGCAGTGGCAGGAGGCCCGCCATGGAACCGCCGGCCCCGGCCCTCCCTCGCCGCCCCGAGCATCCGCAGGCGGCCCGCCATGGCGCTGCTGGCCCCGGCCCTCCCCCGAAGCCCGAGCAGCAGCACGCGGCCGGCCCCGGCCCTCCCCCTTCGTGCTGTGCAGCCTCACGTGGCGGGCCCTGCTCCCCGGCTCCGCCGACCTCGATCCCTTCCCCCCTTTGCCCCGGCCATCGTCGCCCCGAGCAACTGCACGCCGCCGTCCCCGTCCCCCTGCGCCGCAACCTTTTCCATCTCCCTTCAAGAATGCAATTGCCCCGACCACCGCACTTAATTTGTGGCTGTTAGTAATTGTAATTAATTGCTAGGTGTGTGTACCTGCAAAAATCTGATGCTCACTGCCTATTCGTGTAGTTGCATTGATGTTTCACGGGCTCCACATTTTGTTTCTAATTTTTGTACATTGTGCCACGAATTTATGTGTGAAAAGTGGGTCAGTTGTGCACAACTACGGCTGTGATGGGTTTGCTAGCACTGGTGCTTTAGTTTTTTTAATCATGAAAAAGTAATTTGCCGTCTGTGATGATTCCGGATGACGGCAAACATGGAGTTTGGCTGATGGCAGAGACCCTGTTCTTTGCCATCTGTTATTTGTTTTACTGAGGGTAAAATCTCTTTGATGTCTGCCTGATAAAAAGCTGACGGCAAAGTACTCTTTGCCAACTTTGGGTTTGCTAACTACGTTTGCCGTCAGCAGCTGACGGCAAAATCTTTGCCGTCTGTATTCCTGCATTTGCCGTCTGTACTTGCCTGACGGCAAACTTACTGATTCCTGTAGTGACTCTTGGGCGGAGGCCCTCCCTTGCCTCCCTTACGGGGTTCTTCTTCTTCTCCTCCTCCTTTTTCTTCGGCGCACTGTAAGGTGCCACTGTCAGCATCTCTACTAGCACAGCCGACACGGGGTCTTCGGGCGGCAGGGTAGGACTGCCCATCTACACGGCCTTCTTGAGCCAGCCCTGGGGAATGAGAGGAAGGAGTTGAGAATCATAGTGAGAATGCAGATATTCGAATATAAAGAGAATAGTATTACATTACCTCCTTAGGTGGGTTCTCGATGTCAATGTCGATGTCCTCCTTCTCGGTCGGCCAAGTCTTCTACGGCTTGAACAACACCCTCCACAGCTTCTCGCGGGTGGTGTCGTGGAGGTACTGCACAGTGCGGGGGTCTTCGGGCTTCCAAGACCTCATTGGAGCGGCCCGAAGTTGGCAGGGCAGCAGACTGCAGTGGAGCATGATCTGGACCATGTTGGTCAGTGTGGCCCCGCCTCAATCATATTGGAGACACGTTTTTGCAGCGCCTTCACCTCGATCGGCAGCAGGCTCCCAGCCAAGGCCCTTCCTAGTGAAGGAAATATGCCCTAGAGGCAATAATAAAGTTGTTATTTATATTTCCTTATATCATGATAAATGTTTATTATTCATGCTAGAATTGTATTAACCGGAAACTTAGTACATGTGTGAATACATAGACAAACAGAGTGTCACTAGTTTGCCTCTACTTAACTAGCTCGTTGAATCAATGATGGTTATGTTTCCTAACCATAGACATGAGTTGTCATTTGATTAATGAGATCACATCATTAGAGAATGATGTGCTTGACTTGACCCATCTGTTAGCTTAGCACGATGATCATTTAGTTTGTTGCTATTGCTTTCTCCATAACTATACATGTTCCTATGACTATGAGATCCTGCAACTCCCGAATATCGGAGGAACACTTTGTGTGCTACCAAACGTCACAACGTAACTGGGTGATTATAAAGGTGCTCTACAAGTGTCTCCGATGGTGTTTGTTGAGTTGGCATGGATCAAGATTAGGATTTGTCACTCCGATTGTCGGAGAGGTATCTTTGGGCCCTCTCGGTAATGTACATCACTATAATTCTTGCAAGCAATGTAGCTAATGAGTTAGTTACGGGATGTAGCATTACAGAACGAGTAAAGAGACTTGTCGGTAATGAGATTGAACTAGGTATTGAGATACCGACGATTGAATCTCGGGCAAGTAACATACCGATGACAAAGAGAACAACGTATACCGTTATGCGGTTTGACCGATAAAGATCTTTGTAGAATATGTAGGAGCCAATATGAGCATCCAGGTTCCGCTATTGGTTATTGACCGGCGACATGTCTCGGTCATGTCTACATAGCTCTCGAACCCATAGGGTCCGCACGCTTAACGTTCGGTGATGATTGGTATTATGAGTTTATGTGATTTGATGTATCGAAGGTTGTTCGGAGTCCCGGATGAGATCACGGACATGATGAGGAGTCTCGAAATGATCGAGTCGTAAAGATCTATATATTGGAAGGCTATATTCGGACATCGGAAAGGTTCCGAGTGATCCGGGTATTTTTTCGGAGTATTGGGGAGTTACAGGAATACGGGAGTACATATGGGCCTTAGTGGGCTTTAATGGAAAAAGAGAAGAAGCCACGAGGGCTGGCCGTGCGCCCCCCATGGGCCTAGTCTAAATTGGACTAGGGGAGGGGCTGTGCCCCCTCTTTCCTTCTCCCCTTCTCCTTCCTTCCCCCTCCTAGTAGGACTAGGAAAGGAGGAATCCTACTCCTACTAGGAGGAGGATTCCTCCCCCCTTTGGCGCACCTAGAGAGGCCGGCCGACCTTCCCTCCCTCCTTTATATATGTGGGGAGGGTGAGGGAGTCCTGGATTAGGGGGTCCTCGGATAGCCGGACTATATCCTTTGGCCGGACTGTTGGACTATGAAGATACTAGATTGAAGACTTCGTCCCGTGTCCGGGTGGGACTCTCCTTTGCGTGAAAGGAAAGCTTGGCAATTTGGTAATGTAGATCTCCTCCCTTGTAACCGACTCTCTGTAACCCTAGCCCCCTCTGTGTCTATATAAACCGGAGGGTTTAGTCTGTATGACAACAACAATCATAATCATAGGCTAGCTTCTAGGGTTTAGCCTCTACGATCTCGTGGTAGATCAACTCTTGTAATACTCATATCATCAAGATCAATCAAGCAGGACGTAGGGTATTACCTCCATCGAGAGGGCCCGAACCTGGGTAAACATTGTGTCCCCTGCCTCCTGTTACCATCCGCCTTAGACGCATAGTTCGGGACCCCCTACCCGAGATCCGCCGGTTTTGACACCGACATTGGTGCTTTCATTGAGAGTTCCACTGTGTCGTCACCATAAGGTTTGATGGCTCCTTCAATCATCGGCAACGATGCGGTCCAGGGTGAGGTTTTTCTCCCCGGACAGATCTTCGTATTCGGCGGCTTCGGTACCTAATAGATACCATCTTTTTTACACTGCATGTCATCAAAACAAAGCTCGGAGTGCTCCTTCAAGCATATCATGTCACTAATTTAAAAATAAAAGTGGGTAATTCGTGATGAAAACAGTTTCAATGACAAATCTAGTCTTATGATTTTGCTCATGTGTTCAGTATGAAGTCTCTTATGGTGACCCAATTGAAGAAATTAGACCGCACAAAACACATGTCTACAGCCTATAGCTAAATTTCATTGTTCAACTTTTAGGTTTGAATAGTAATATACGTATCTTGAGAAAGAACTGCACTGCAGCTATGCACTAGAACTATAATTATACCATTCTTGCATATGTCAATAGGCAGGCAACAATGAAATTTTGTTCAATTACTGTTCAAAGAATTCACAAACCTTGGCTACATAAGCAGACGTTGTGGCATAAACTAAACTAAACCAGACACTACGAGGAATTATTTTTCCAGATCATAACAGTTACATAAGCATCAAACAAGCATGGGAAGAAAAACTTACAGAGCGCCATTGCAATATGTTGAAGTCAACAAGCAGCAAAAGAACAATCGATACAACAATACTAAAGTTGTTGGCTTAACATGAAAGGATGTGAAAGGCATTCCAACAGAACCAATTATCAAAAGTAACTTGGTTTTGTTGTACCAGCAGTGCAAAGGCATGATATTACCTGTAGCATAGACGGTTTCAAATGGATAATAACGATCCCACTTGTTGGTGTCTAAAAGTTTCTCGCACTGAAATGGCTCAAGCTTGACCATGAAGACGCTCCTACCGGTCCACATGAATGCCAAATTATTGTCACTAGTAGAAAATAGGGCTTTGGTCTAGGCCGGGTCAGCCCATTAGTCCCAGTTCAGTCCAGAACTGGGACCAATGGGGGCATTGGACCCGGTTCGTGAGCTCAGGGGGCCGGTCGGGCCACCTGGGCCATTGGTCCTGGTTCATCTGGACCTTTTGGTCCCGGTTGGTGGGACGAACCGGGACCAATGGGCCTCGCTCCTGGCCTACCACCATTGGTCCCGGTTGGTGGCTTGAACCGGGACCAAAGGCTCCCCTTTAGTCCCGGTTCATGCCACCAACCGGGACCAATGAGGTGCCTATATATACCCCCTCGCGTAAGAGCAGAGCACACTGCTCTGTTTTTTTCTGGCCGAGGGGGAGAGGGCTTGGTGGTGCTCTAGCTCACCTCCTATGCCCACAAGGTGTTCGATGGAATGCCCGAGCCACACTACTTAAGCTTTCTCCTCTCCAAGCTCGACCTCCAAACTCCATTTTCCTCAATATTTTTCTAGATTTAGCGGTTCGTCACGCCCCATCCCCGTCATCACCGCCGTCGATCACCCGCGCCGAGCTCATCGCCAGCACCACCGTGGTGAGCCTCTTGTTCTTATCTTCTTTCTGAAAGGAAAAATATTCTTACTTTTATGTTTACATAGATACTTTTATTATTTTCTTACTTTTATTATTGCATCTTATATAGTGTGATGGTTTTGGTATCCGCCCCCGCCGGCCCTCATCCTGTCTATGATTCGGATGTGGTATATATATTATCTTTATAACTATTGGTTCATTTATTGTTTATGAAAATTATGTCGACCAACGTGACATAGATTTTATTTATGTAGGATGTATGTGAATCAGAAATGCCAACCGACCCTATTGTCGAGAGGTTAAATTTAGTTGAAGAAGAAAACAATTTGTTGAAGGAAAAAATAAAAAAAAATTGAGGAGGAGAAGATGATATTGGAGTTGCATGTTGCAGATGTCGTCGATGATCACAAGATCAAGATGGATGCAATGCGCTTGAAGATTAGAAAGATTAGAAAATATGCCATTCATACCGAGGCTTGGTATCATTATTCCGTTGGATCAATTGTTACCTTGGTTGCGATTATGATTGCATTTGTTTTCGCATTGAAATGTTTTACATAGTTTTAATGTATGGTTTAATTAATTAGATGCTCTGGAGAGCTATATGTTGTTAGATGAGAACTATGTATGCACTTTGGTTTTAATGTGATGATGAACTTCTATTAATTTGGACACTTAATTATATATAATGCACGCAGATGAACCGGCAATGGATGTACGGTGACAGACACACCTCCGAGTACATTAAGGGCGTGCATGAGTTTCTCGATGCGGCTGAGGCAAACAAGCAGAATGGTTTTATGTGTTGTCCATGCACTGAATGTGGGAATACGAGGTCTTACTCTAACCGGAAAATCCTTCACTCCCACCTGCTTTACAAGGGTTTCATGCCACACTATAATGTTTGGACGTGGCACGGAGAAATAGGGGTTATGATGGAAGACGGCAAAGAAGAAGAGTACGATGAAAACTATGTGCCCCCTGAATACGGTGATGCTGCAACGGGGAGAGCTGGTGAAGATCAAGAGGAACCAGACGATGTGCCCAATGATGCTGCAACGGGTGAAGCTGCTGAAGATCAAGAGGAACCAGACGATGTGCCCGATGATGATGATCTCCGCTGGGTCATTGTCGATGCAAGGACGCAATGCGAAAGTCAAAAGGAGAAGCTGAAGTTCGATCGCATGTTAGAGGATCACAAAAAAAGGTTGTACCCCAATTGCGAAGATGGCAACACAAAGCTCGGTACCGTACTGGAATTGCTGCAGTGGAAGGCAGAGAATGCTGTGGCTAACAAAGGATTTGAGAAGCTACTGAAAATATTGAAGAAGAAGCTTCCAAAGGATAACGAATTGCCCAACAGTACATACGCAGCAAAGAAGGTCGTATGCCCTCTAGGATTGGAGGTGGAGAAGATACATGCATGCTCTAATGACTGCATCCTCTACCGCGGTGCATACAAGGATCTGAACGCATGCCCGGTATGCGGTGCATTGCGGTATAAGATCAGACGAGATGACCCTGGTGATGTTGACGGCGAGCCCCCCAGGAAGAGGGTTCCTGCGAAGGTGATGTGGTATGCTCCTATAATACCATGGTTGAAATGTCTGTTTAGAAACGAAGAGCATGCCAAGTTGATGCGATGGCACAGTGAGAACCGGAAGAAAAATGGGAAGTTGAGAGCACCCGCTGATGGGTCGCAGTGGAGAAAAATCGAGAGAAAGTACTGGGATGAGTTTGCAAAGGACCCAAGGAATGTATGGTTTGCTTTAAGCGCGGATGGCATTAATCCTTTCGGGGAGCAGAGCAGCAATCACAGCACCTGGCCCGTGACTCTATGTATGTATAACCTTCCTCCTTGGATGTGCATGAAGCGTAAGTTCATTATGATGCCAGTTCTCATCAAAGGCCCTAAGCAACCCGGCAACGACATTGATGTGTACCTAAGGCCATTAGTTGAAGAACTTTTACAGCTGTGGAATGGAAACGGTGTACGTACGTGGGATGAGCACAGACAGGAGGAATTTAACCTAAAGGCGTTGCTGTTCGTGACCATCAACGATTGGCCCGCTCTCAGTAACCTTTCAGGACAGACAGACAAAGGATACCACGCATGCACGCACTGTTTAGATGACACTGAAAGTATATACCTGGACAAATGTAGGAAGAATGTGTACTTGGGCCATCGTCGATTTCTTCCGACCAACCATCAATGTCGAAAGAAAGGCAAGCATTTCAAAGGCGAGGCAGATCACCGAAAGAAGCCCGCCATGCGTATCGGTGATCACGTACTTGCTATGGTCAATGATTTACACGTAATCTTTGGAAAGGGTCCCGGCGGACTAGCTGTTCCGAATGACGCTGAGGGACACGCACCCATGTGGAAGAAGAAATCTATATTTTGGGACCTAACCTACTGGAAAGACCTAGAGGTCCGCTCTTCAATCGACGTGATGCACGTGACGAAGAACCTTTGCGTGAACCTGCTAGGCTTCTTGGGCGTGTATGGGAAGACAAAAGATACACCTGAGGCACGGGAGGACCTGCAACGTTGCACAAAAAAGACGGCATGCCTCCGAAGCAGTATAAAGGTCCTGCCAGCTACGCTCTTACGAAAGAAGAGAAATAAATCTTCTTTGAATGTCTGCTCAGTATGAAGGTCACGACTGGCTTCTCGTCGAATATAAAGGGAATAATAAATATGCCAGAGAAAAACTTTCAGAACCTAAAGTCTCATGACTGCCACGTGATTATGACGCAACTGCTTCCGGTTGCATTGAGGGGGCTTCTACCGGAAAACGTCCGATTAGCCATTGTGAAGCTATGTGCATTCCTCAATGCAATCTCTCAGAAGGTGATCGATCCAGAAATCGTACCAAGGCTAAGGAGTGATGTCGCGCAATGTCTTGTCAGTTTCGAGCTGGTGTTCCCACCATCCTTCTTCAATATCATGACGCACGTCCTAGTTCATCTAGTCGACGAGATTGTCATCCTGTGGCCCATATTTCTACACAATATGTTCCCCTTTGAGAGGTTCATGGGAGTCCTAAAGAAATATGTCCGTAACCGCACTAGGCCAGAAGGAAGCATCTCCATGGGCCATCAAACAGAGGATGTTATCGGGTTTTGTGTTGACTTCATTCCTGGCCTTAAGAAGATAGGTCTCCCTAAATCGCGGTATGAGGGGAGACTGACTGAAAAAGGCACTCTTGGAAGTGACTCAATAATATGCAGGGACGGATATTCTTGGTCTCAAGCACAATACACAGTTCTACAGAACTCTACCTTGGTGACCCCGTATGTCGATGAACACAAGAACAGTCTGCGCTCCAAACACCCGGAGCAGTGCGACGACTGGATTACATGTGAACACATCAGGACTTTCAACAGTTGGTTGGAAACACGTCTCAGAGGTGACAACACTGTTTGTGATGAGTTGTACTTGTTGTCCAGGGGACCATCTTTGACTGTATTGACTTACAAAGGATACGAGATAAATGAGAATACATTTTACACGATCGCCCAAGATCAAAAGAGCACTAACCAAAACAGCGGTGTCCGCTTTGATGCAGCAACCGAGAGCGGAAAGGACACATATTATGGTTACATAGTGGACATATGGGAACTTGACTACGGACATGATTTTAAGGTCCCTTTGTTTAAGTGCAAATGGGTCAATCTGTCAGGCGGCGGGGTACAGGTAGACCCACAGTACGGAATGACAACAGTGGATCTGAAAAATCTTGGGTACACTGACGAGCCGTTCATCCTAGCCAATGATGTGGCACAGGTTATCTATGTGAAAGACATGTCTACCAAACCGAGAAAAAGAAAAGATAAGAAAGCGAATACATCATACGATGAGCCAAAGCGCCACATAGTTCTTTCAGGAAAAAGGGACATCCTGGGAGTGGACGGCAAGACAGACATGTCTGAAGATTATGAAAACTTTCATGAAATTCCTCCCTTCAATGTCAAGGCTGACCCAAGCATCCTGATAAACGATGAAGATTATCCATGGTTACGGCGCAATAAGCAAATGACACAAGCGAAGAAAAAGTGAAGACTTTCTCCTGTAACTATTATGATGATACCATGCCAACTTTGTAACACACGAGTATGCTATGCCAACTTTTTCAGAGTTCATTTGAAAACTATGAATTTAGGTCGAATTTTCCCTATAGGTGCATCCGTGTTCATTTTTTAGTAAAGTTAATCACAAACTTGTGCTTCACACAAATTTCAAAGAATTCAAATTTTAACTATTTAAATTTGAAAACTAATGACACTAATAGAAAGTTTATAATTTTTCTAAAACTAGTGGCACTAACAGAAAGATTATAATTTTGCTGACCTAAAAGAAAAAAAAATAAAAAAAAAGCAAAAAAACAAAAGAAAATAAATAATGTATAAAACAAAACAAAAAATCTGGAAAACAAAAAAAATAGCAACAATAAGTATTTTTTGTAAATAGAAACAATTAACTGGCCAGACCGTTGCCGGACTTGGTTCTTCGGGGCTGGCGGAACCTTGGACCCTGTATCAGGGAAGTGCATTTGGACGAACGATCAAATGGACATACCAGTCAAGAAGCTTCAGCAGTATATCGAAGAAGCGTAGCAAGGGACGTTCGTTCCAGACAAAGAGAACGACGAGCTCACAATGGCCCTCGGGAATCCTGAGCACCCTGGACGGGCACGAGGCACGCCAGGCTCCATTCCGTGGAAGGTTGGGTTTTCGGACGCAGGCGGTTACAAATGCCAGGAGAGGAGGAAAAAAGTGCAGCAGACCCAAATGCAGGCGCTGCAAGCAAGGGTACAAGCGATAGAGGAACGAGAAGCAAATCACAGCAAACGAACTGCCGAAACTTCCCCCGAAGCTACCCCGCCATCTCAGCAGAGAAGTAGCGTGGCTTCCACCGAGCTGATTCAGCCGGAGCATGTCTTGACGGCTCCTGCCAGCTATCCTGTGGATGCTATCACGGAGTCTCAAAATTGCCACCTTATGACGCAATGGATTAATATGAAGGTCAAGGCGGCTGTTGGCTCTGTTTTTCCTACTGAACCCGGCGCAACTTTTCACTACAGGCCGATTCCAGAAGGATATTCTAGGGTGATGGTGGATGAAATAACGGAGGGACTTGAGGACCTCCAGCTTGACCACCCTACCGTTGAAGGGGAGACTCGGCTGGGTTCTGCTCTGAAGACTCCATGCCTATGGCAGAAGGAGCTCATCAACCTTCCGAACTGGACGCCTCCGCCGCCTCCTCCTCCTCCTCCTCCTCCGGCGAGTCAGGGCACTCCGCCTCCTCCACCGCCTCCTCCTCCGGCGAGTGATGATCAGGGCACTCGGCCGGCTCCTTCTCCGGTGCATGGCGGCACTCCGCCTCCTTCTCCGCCTGCGCCGGCGCGCCCGAGCAGCCAGCCTCCTCCTTCTCCGCCTCGTCAGCAAGGGCGGAAGAGACCTGCCGCCGCTCCGGCTGTTCCGGCGCGTCGTAGTCCTTATCCTCCGCCTCATAAGCAAGTAAATAAGACAACCACTCCGTCTGCTCTGCCGGCGTCTTGCAGTACAGCCAGAGGCGGGAGGACATACAGATTCGGTCCTTCTCTGAAGACTCCAGAGAAGTTACCATACGAGAGGACCCCAGAGGAGAACGTCGAGATCGCGCGAGAAGAAGTGAGTAACTTCTTTGAAGGGGTGAAAGCAAAGAAACATCCACCTCCGGAGGAGAAGGTAGATCCGGTGAAAGCGGAGCGCACTCTGGCTGCCCTGACAAAACCACCCAAGTCTCCGCCGAAAGGAAACTATGAGTGCATTATTGGAAAGGAATTTGCCGAAGTGGAGCGGTCGGGAAGTACTGTCAGTGATCAAAGGCTGAAAGAACGACGAGCTGGGAAACAAATTGCACAGCTCGGCGAACAAGCGAAGTAATCGTGCCCCCGCTCAAGGTGCCTAGCGACATCATCGCTAATGATCCAAGGATGGTGCCGGATTATAGAAATCTTGGAGATTACCTGCCCGATGATGTACATTATGATTTCATGGAGGTGCAGATACAAAGATACGAGTACGGGAAGCCTCTCGTCAAAGATGAAAGATCTCTATCAATGATGATGCGAAGATTGCATGATTGGTACTTGAAAATCTACAGAGAGTCTGGGGGGAGGAGTACTTTGTATGTGAGAGTTAAAAAGGAGCATGACCTCGTTGGAATTGATCTGTTGCATGTTCCATTTGAGGAGTTCTTTTAGTTTTTTAATCAATTGGCCCTCGATAAAGCAACGGTCACCTGCTACTATCTGTAAGTAGTACTACTTCTGTCATTAAGTCTCTCTATATAGCTCAGCTCTTTCATTGCATGTATTTATAATTATCCTCACTATATTATGCAGATTGAAGATCGTCGAATTGAAGAAACGACAAATCGGTGATATTGGGTTCATTAACACAAATATCATAGATGTAACTCAGGTTAAATTTCATGCCGCAGATACCGAGGCCAACTTGCTACGATCGTTGGTAATAAATGAAAACAAAGATATAATACTCTTTCCTTACAACTTCAAGTGAGTGTTACTGTCTTGTGCGTATTCAGTTTCCCTTATATATTAGTTAAGGTTATAGTAATATAATTGATGAGTTATGCATGCGTGTGCAGTTTCCACTATATTCTCCTAGAGATTAAGCTTGAGCAGGGACTAGCAACCGTCTTAGACTCAAGACGAAAAGATCTCCAGGACTATGCGGACATGACTCAAATGCTCAAGAAGTTAAATCGATCATTATCCACCATATCAGCAACTTTGTTCATTTCCTGATATATCAAGTAATTGTTTTCTTTGTCTGGCAGGACAAAAGGACAGACCCAGTGCATAGAAGCTCCCACACAAGGTGGGGTCTGGGGAGGGATTATAGGAACCTAGTCTTACCCCTGCAAAGTGTAATGCAGAGAGGCTGGTTCGAACCCAGGACCTCTTTGCACAAGTGGGGAGGACTTCACCACTGCGCCAGGCCTGCCCTCTTTTTCTTTGTCTGGCAGGGTTTGGAAAAAATTCACCAAAAAAGCTCCGGGACTCCCGAAGAAGCTGCAATTTAGACACCCGAAAGTAAGTACTATAGTAGCATGTTCCGCGCATCTCCTATTGATTCAAGCGCTAGTTTCATCAATACCATTTGGCATTCTTGCTTATCAGCTTGATTGACCTCTATTTCTTGTAAAGTGGTTGTGGAAGGAACAAGGAAATGATTTCTGTGGATACTACATTTGCGAGTCCATCTGCCACACGACCTGTGAGCGGGGCTACTCTGACAAACAGTATGAAGTGCATAAATAACAACATTCACAATTTTATTTTATTACCATCATTTGTGTTGAGTTTCATTCATTCATATATATATATATATATATATATGTATGTATGTATGTATTGACCCCTTCTTCAAATTAGATGTTTCGGAAGCGGGATGAACTCCTAGCACCAGCTCGCATGCGAGGAATTCAAGAGGAATTGGCGGCATTCTTTCTTGACCACGTGATCGCTGAAGATGGAGAATACTATGTGGACCATGAGTCCGTATGTTAGGAGATTATATTTGTAAGAGATAATTATTGTATATATGTAGCCGGTAGTGTCGGATAGATATATGAGAACTTGTTGTTCGACCAATCTCTCGGAGAAGGAGAGGTGGTCGATATCACTTCTCTCTGTATGCATATATGTTCATGACGATCTTCTGTTTCCTTCGTTTGCTTACTAGCTAGCTAGCGTGTCTAGTCCTCTCTATACGTATGTATAGTACGTAGCGTCGACCAAGCACGGACATAAGAGAGGACACTTCTCTCTATTAATTATAGCTAGCTAACACAATATATGAAACACCTAAATTAACCCCCCAAAACCCCCAAACCC
>NC_041390.1:33226073-33253057 GCF_002162155.2 Triticum dicoccoides | reverse complement strand
AGAAATGCTGACGCGTGGATGTCTATTGGTCCCGGTTGGTGCCATCAACCGGGACCAAAGGCCCTCCTGCCTGGGCTCCGCGCACAGGCCACGTTGAGGCCCATCTGTCCCGGTTCTGGATTGAACCGGGACTAAAGGGACAGGGCATTAGTACCGACCCTTTAGTCCCGGTTCAGGAACTAAGACAAAAAGCCCTTACGAACCGGGACAACAGGCCCTTTTTCTACTAGTGTGTCCTCGGCGTACCCTTGTATGGTCAAGAAATCCTGTGAATCCATAGAGAGAAGCTTGTCCGGTTCAACAGTTGTTCCCATCTCCCATGATGCAACGCCATCGAAACCGGTCTTCCTCTTCCATAATTGGACGGTGAAGCCTGACACAGAGAGCAAGCCCAGCCCACCACCACCCTCTGCCTACATGACAGTGAAGTGCACTTCATGACTAACCCCGCGTTCTACATCACAAGACTTATCCGCCGGTAGCTGCATCATGGCTAGGCTTTCCGTCTTCAAATCGAACTCAAGGAGATTGGACAAAGTAGTATCGGCGATCATCCAGTAAAGGGAATCCCCAACTAGCACAGCGCACAATGGGCTCCCACCAAACCCTGGTGTCACTGTCAGGGGAGTTCCCAGATGGAGTGGGTTTTGAGATTAGAGAACCCCACGCCCCAGTCTCTGACGAGTAAACACAGGCGAGCAACTTCTCCTCGTAATCTGACACGACGACCAAGACGACCTGGAAGTGAACCTCGCCGGCACCGGCAGTAGAGCGGAGCACCGCCCCGTTGGACTTGTCAGGATCGAACTCCGGGGGATAAGTGTAACACCCCGGATGTAACTTTCCCTATTTGTACTCCAACTCTTGCCGTTTCTGGCGTTAAGTTATATTTATTTTCTCGGGTTCGGGTCTTTGCCTCCGTGTGTTGTTGTCGTTGTCATGCATCTCATATCATGTCATCATGTGCATTGCATTTGCATACGTGTTCGTCTCATGCATTCGAGCATTTTCCCCGTTGTCCGTTTTGCATTCCGGCGCTCCGTTCTCCTCCGGTGGTCATTTCTAGCTTTCTTTCGTGTGTGGGGATTAAACATTTCTAGATTGGACCGAGACTTGCCAAGCGGCCTTGGTTTACTACCGGTAGACCGCCTGTCAAGTTTCGTACCATTTGGACTTCGTTTGATACTCCAACGGTTAACCGAGGGACCGAAAAGGCCTCGTGTGTGTTGCAGTCCAACACCCCTCCAATTTGGCCCAAAACCCACCAAACTCTGCTCCATCATCTAGAGCGTTCGATCACGATCGCGTGGCTGAAAACCGGACCTCATTTGGACTCTCCTAGCTCCCTCTATGCCTATAAATAGGTCCTCCTCGAAAATCCCGGATCCCCTCCTCCTCAAACCCTAGATCCAACCCACCGCGCTGCGCCGGACAAAAATAGCGCCGACGGACACGTCCGGATCTGCCCCGCCACGCCACGTGGCATGCTGCCATTCGCCGCGCCGCCCGCCCCACTTCGCCACCGCCGCCGGCCCGGGAGGCCCAGGAGGGCCCCCCGAGGCCCAGTCCTCCGCCGCCGCCGCCCGGGGCATCGCCTTCGCCCTGCCGCCCCGGAAGCCCGACCCCGCCGCCTTGATCCTTCTCGCCGGCGAGCCGGAGCCCGCGTCGGCCACCTCGCCGTGGGTGCCGCGCCGCCGCCGTTGCTCCGCCTCGCCGCCCCACCGCTCGACCCCGGCCGCCGCCGCCGCCTTCCCCTCACCGGCAAGCTCCGGCCGGCCTCTCCCTCAACTCCGGCGAACTCTCTTCCCCGCCGGTGAACAGTACTCGCCGGCCGTCCTCGATCCGCGTGCAGATCTCAGATCTGGAATTTTCGGGGGTTGACTTTTCTCAAAAACCCAAGCTCGTGTTGCATACTTTGACCTGCCGTAACTTTGCATCCGTAGCTCCGATTCATGCATATAGCATATCAAAATATTCATCTCAGAGAGTACATCATTTCATTCCATTGCATCATTTTCATTAGAGTTCATATTGATGCCCAAAATGCTGTTAGAAGAGGGCTACTTGAGTTAATTGTCAGATCTGTTACTCCATTTAGCACTTTTGTCATTTTTGCCATGATTAATGTGTGCTGCTATGCCCGTGAGTTCTACATATGTTTTGTTAAGGGTTTTGTCATCTTTCCAGAGGTGCAACCCATGTATTTTTAGGATGTGTGTGGTGACTTGTGCAAGCTTGCAAAGTGGTGCACTCGCTAATTCTGTTTTCAGGGACTTAGTAATTTCACTAAGTCCTGGGATTGTTTATCTCACGATGCCATATGTTCATGTTGTTTCCTAGTGATCCGTGCCTCTTTTAAGGATGATCAGTAAGGGAGTTTTGTTAATATTGTAGTGCTCTATCCACCCATGTCTTTGTTTGCAATTATGGAGCAACCTAGCTTGAGTCAATCGAGCTCTACGTTTGCTTCGTTGCAAATCTGGGCAGATCGTCAACTTGTTTGCGATTTTGCCGATGTTGTTGTAGTTGATCCGTGCATACTATGCCATTGTTCTTGCCATGTCTAGCTTGCATTTTGTGCCTTCTTAAGGGATGTATGCTTGTCCTGCCATGACTTGCACCATGGTGAGTGCATCGAGCTCGTAAACATGCCTTCGTGAGTTATGTTTCAGCACGTCCTAGTTTTCACTAAGTCTGAAAACTGATTATGTTTTTGCTATGTTCGTGTGCTTGTTACTATATTTTCTGATCCCTTTTGGCTCAAGGTCAATAAGGGACTTTTGTTAAGCTTATTGAGTAGCTCCATGCCATGTCTTTCTTTGTCATGTTCAGGTCCTGTATCATGTTGTTTTGTTGTTCCGAAGAGGGCTATATGATCTGAAATTCCAGACAAGTGTTAATTTCACCAAGTCTGAGATCTGTTTTACCATTTGCGTTTTTGTCATGCTTGTTTGAACCTGTTAATGGATGAATTGGTCGTAGCTCAGTGCTAGACTATTGTTGAGCATCTTGAATGCTTCCCTGCCATGTATTTTGATGTCATGTTTGGTTGTTGTAGCATGTTCATTTTGTTGCATTTAGATGCCTACTTGTTGTAAATCGCAGACCGGTGTCATATTTGAATCGCTTGCCATTTCCAAACCGTAACTCCGATTCCGGCGTTCTTTATATCGTTTTCAAGTGATTTCATCTCATCTTTCCAGTGGCACACTTGGTTTTCCAAGTTGAGGCCAGGTTCATGCATTTCCTGTCATATCTTGCATTTGGCATCCCGCATCGCATCCCGCATAGCATATCATCTTTGCATCGTGTTGATTGAGTTTGCACGTGGTTGATTGTATCCTTGTTGCTTGTTTGTCTTGTTTGGGTAGAGCTGGGAGACGAGTTCGATAATGAGGAGCCCGTTGAGTTTGCTTTTGAGGATCCAGTCAACTCTGACAACTGTGCAGGCAAGATGATCATACCCTTGAAATCACTACTATCTTTGTTATGCTAGTTTGCTCGCTCTTTTGCTATACCATTGCTACGATGCCTACCACTTGCTTGCAAGCCTCCCAAATTGCCATGCCAAACCTCTAACCCACCATGTCCTAGCAAACCGTTGATTGGCTATGTTACCGCTTTGCTCAGCCCCTCTTATAGCGTTGCTAGTTGCAGGTGAAGATTGGAGGCCGTTCCTTGTTGGAACATTTATTTACTTGTTGGGATATCATTATATTGCTATGTTAGCTTAATGCATCTATATACTTGGTAAAGGGTGGAAGGCTCGGCCTCTCGCCTAGTGTTTTGTTCCACTCTTGCCGCCCTAGTTTCCATCATATCGGTGTTATGTTCCCGGAGTTTTGCGTTCCTTACGCAGTTGGGTTATAATGGGAACCCCTTGATATTTCGCCTTGATTAAAGCTTTTCCAGCAATGCCCAACCTTGGTTTTACCATTTGCCACCTAGCCTTTTCTTTCCCTTGGGTTCTGCAGACTCAAGGGTCATCTTATTTTAACCCCCCTCCCGGGCCAGTGCTCCTCTGAGTGTTGGTCCAAACTAGAGCCCCTTGCAGCACCACCTCGGGGAAACTTGAGGGCTGGTTTTAGTTGTACGGATTGCTTATCGGAGTGTGCCCTGAGAAAGAGATATGTGCAGCTCCTATCGGGATTTGTCGGCACATTCGGGCGGTGTTGTTGGTCTTGTTTTAACCTGTCGAAGTGTCTTGAGTTACCGAGATACCGAGTCTGATCGGAACATCTTGGGAGGAGGTCTATTCCTTCGCTGACCGTGAGAGCTTGTCATGGGCTAAGTTGGGACTCCCCTGCAGGGATTGAACTTTCAAAAGTCGTGCCCGCGGTTATGGGCAGATGGGAATTTGTTAATGTCCGGTTGTAGATAACTTGAACC
Source organism: Triticum dicoccoides (assembly GCF_002162155.2). Classification (NCBI taxonomy): domain Eukaryota; kingdom Viridiplantae; phylum Streptophyta; class Magnoliopsida; order Poales; family Poaceae; genus Triticum; species Triticum dicoccoides. The sequence continues at coordinate 33,248,668 of NC_041390.1, read as the reverse complement.
TTAGCTTAATTAAAATGAATCAATTGAGTGTGTTCCCGTGATGGCCTCTTCTCGGCGGAGTCCGGGAAGTGGACACGGTGTTGGAGTAATGTTTGCGCAGGTTGTTCTCTAGTTTCTCGCTCGTGCTTTGCCTCCTCTTCTCGCTCTCCTTTGCGAATAAGTTAGCCACCATACTTGCTAGTCGCTTGCTGCAGCTCCACTCATATTTTACCTTGCCTTACCTACAAGCTTAAATAGTCTTGATCGCGAGGGTGCGAGATTGCTGAGTCCCTGTGGCTCACAGATTACTATTACACCAGATGCAGGGCCTGATGATTCCGCTCCAGGAGACGCGTGTGAGCTCAAGTGGGAGTTCGACGAAGACTCTCAACGATACTATGTTTCCTTTCCCGATGATCAGTAGTGGTGCCCAGTTGGGGGTGATTGGGACCGTGTCGCATGTTGGGTTCTCTTTTATTTTGGCGCCGTAGTTGGGCCATGAGTGTTTGGATGATGTAATGTTATTTATGTACTTGATTGACGTGGCGAGTGTAAGCCAACTATGTTATCTCCCTTTTATTATCATATTACATGGGATGTTGTGAAGATTGCCTAACTTGCGACATATGCCTTCAATGCGATTATGTCTCTAAGTCGTGCCTCGACACGTGGGAGCTATAGTCGCATCGAGGGTGTTACAATAAGCTAGGCGGTGCTGGTGGCCGGCGACGGGGTCCCACACCAGGAGCTGGGGCCAGTCCAAGATTAATACGAGGCCATGGCGGCACCCCAGTACACGGAGGCTGGAGTCAGACTGCAAGGAGAGGCGCCCGGGCGGAACGCGATTGGGGGCCTCCAGAGTAGGCTCGAAGGATATGCCGTCGGCACCTGTCTGGAAGCAGCCGAGGAGTGGAGGGTTGCGGCGGTGGTGGAGGCGGAAGCGGCGGGAGAAGGCTGGGTCGGAGATGAGGCAGCGCCAATGCTTGCAGATGAGGGAGGCGCGCGGGAGGGAGGACGGGAGCGGCGGGAGGCGGAGGAGGATCTCGGTGAGTAGGATCTCGTCGTCGAGCGGTGATACGTCTCCGTCGTATCTATAATTTTTGAATGTTCCATGCCAATATTATTAAACTTTCATATACTTTTGGCAACTTTTTATACTATTTTTGGGACTAACATATTGATCCAGTGCCCAGTGCTAGTTCCTGTCTGTTGCATGTTTTTGGTTTCGCAGAATATCCATATCAAACGGAGTCCAAACGGGATAAAAACGGACGGAGCTTATTTTTGGAAAATATGGAAAATTCGGAATGAAAATCAACGCGAACCAGTACCCGAGGTGGTCACGAGGAAGGGGCGCCCCCCCCCCCCTAGGGCGCCCCCTACCCTTGTGAGCCCACCGTAAGGCGGTTGACGCTCTTCTTTTGCCGCAAGAAAGCTAATATTCGGAAAAAATATCACGGCGAAGGTTGCAGGCCAATCGGAGTTACGGATCTCCATATATATACGAAACGGTGAAACAGAGCCAGAAGAGCACGCAAAAACAGAGAGAGACAGAGAGATAGATCCAATCTCGAAGGGGCTCTCGCCCCTCCCACGCCATGGGAGCCAAGGACCAGAGGGGAAACCCTTCTCCCATCTAGGGAGGAGGTCAAGGAAGAAGAAGAAGAAGGGATGCCCTCTCCCCCTTGCTTCCGGTGGCGCCGGAGCACTGCCGGGGCCATCATCATCACCGCCAACTTCACCAACAACTTCACCGTCATCATCACCAACTCTTCCCCCCTCTATGCAGCGGTGTAACCTCTCTCTTACCCGCTGTAATCTCTACTTAAACATGGTTCTCAACGCTATATATCATTTCCCAATGATGTATGGCTATCCTATGATGTTTGAGTAGATCTGTTTTGTCCTAATGGCTATTTGATGATCGTGATTGGTTTGAGTTGTATGTTTTATTATTGGTGCTGTCCTATGGTGCTCTCCGTGTCGCGCAAGCGTGGGGGATTCCCGCTGTAGGGTTTGCAATATGCTTATGATTTGCTTATGGTGGGTGGCGTGAGTGACAGAAGCACAGACCCGAGTAAGTAGGTTGTTTGCGTATGGGATAAAGGGGACTTGATACTTTAGTGCTATGGTTGGGTTTTACCTTAATGAATCTTTAGTAGTTGCGGATGCTTGCTAGAGTTCCAATCATAAGTGCATATGATCCAAGTAGAGAAAGTATGTTAGCTTATGCCTCTCCCTCAAATAAAATTGTAATAATGATTACCGGTCTAGTTATCGATTGCCTAGGGACAAATAACTTTCTCGTAACAACAAACTCTCTACTAAACCTAACTTAATTGTGTCTTTATCTAAACAGCCCCTACTTTTTATTTACTTGCTCTTTATTATCTTGCATACCTATCCAACAACACCTACAAAATACTTCTAGTTTCATACTTGTTCTAGGTAAAGCGAACATCAAGCGTGCGTAGAGTTGTATCGGTGGTCGATAGAATTTGAGGAAATATTTATGCTGCCTTTAACTTCTCGTTGGGTTCGACACTCTTACTTATCGAAAGAGGCTACAATTGATCCCCTATACTTGTGGGTTATCAAGCGGCGGCGCCGCCGGCGGCGACAACATATCGCTCATGCGGGGCTGCGGAAGGTGAAGCAGCCGCCACCCTGTGGCAGGTTGGAATTGGAGTGCGGGTGAGCTAGGCTGACACAGCCAGTCCAAGTGAAATGAGATTGAAGTCAAGCCCATTGGAAGAAAGAAGGCCCACGACCACACTTACTTATTTGCTTTTTTTTCTCAAAAAACATTTCCTATCACACTCAAAGCACACAAGCATTCGCTTTCTTTTTCACACACAAAAGAAAAAAGAGAACGCATTCTCTTTCAGGAAAAAATATTTGTACCATCAGCATGCTGCACAAGATACCTGAATCGGATTTCAAGTGCCTGCCAATCACAATGGTGATACTTTTCTCCATCTCCAGTGGAGTACTGTATTTAGCAAATGCGGCAAGGATTTGCATTTATGAAGAAAACACCCTTATTTTCTATCTAACATTTTGCATCAATTTTCAGAATTCAAATTTAGTAGTTTAGTAGTAGGTTGGCACGTGACTTGTCGGTGTCTGAATCTCTTACTGCAGTGTGTAACTTTTCAGTTGTTACTATGCTAGTCGTAAATCTAGTATGTTACGCATAACGCGGGAGGCGGAGGAGAATCTCGGTGAGTAAGTTTTGGTCATCCAGCGGCGGTGCCATTCCAACCTGCCACAGGGTGGCGGCTGCTTCACCCAAAGCCTTCCCCCACATGGTCATGTGCACTCCAACTCCAATGATGGTCAATGCGGCCTTCACCCAAATCTAGTATGTTACCGCGCCTTCCCACATGGTGGTGAATGCGGCCTGGAACACTCAAAGCACGCGTGCATTTGCTTTCAGGAAGAAAATTGTACCATCAATATGTTGCACAAGATACCATAAATCTGATTTCAAGAGCAGTGAAGTATTTAGCAAATGCAGTAAGACTTTACGTGCTTGCATTTTTTTTTTAAAGATTGAGAATCGAGGGAAAGAAGCCCAGAGTGACCGTCAATCGAGCACCTCTCATGACCTGATGGCTGATGCAGAGGTTGTGCTTCGTTCCTTCCCCATCCATGCATGCGCGACTGCCTTGTCGTATGTTTGTCTCCCATGTGTCACAAGAGATGTTGCCCCACTAGCAATGAAGAATTCATCGTCCTAGAACCAATTCTCGTTGATTGCTTGCTTCGGAAGGACCACAACTAGGAGAGAGGATGATTGGCCTTCTCAATCAAAGGGGGAGAGGCCTACCATGACATAGTTGACGAGTGCAACCACCGCCAATACTCGGAACTTGTCGTCGGCGTGCTCCCCCCACCGTCAAGGTTGGTGTGGATACTTGGTTGCCGGAGCATACTGGTGGGGGTTGCCGGAGCATGGTGATAGGGATCCAGACTACGTCCTCGGGAGTTGACATGCAAGTTGCCGCAGTGCACGAAGCATAGTCCTGCCTCGGGTCTAGCGCCATGGTCGTGGAGGCATGTCGTGTTGTTCATGCGGCTGAGGTGTTTGACGGTTTACTTGCCTATGCTAGGTGTAGGCAGTGGCGGAGGACGGATAAATTTTGAGGTAGGCCGAACTCAATAGCGTGCTAAAAGTATGATGCAATAGGATAATAGTTTGAAACTCGTTTTAAATTTTAACTATAAAAATCCGCATCACAAATTCACATTATACATAAATGCAGAAATTAGAAAATACTTGGTTCCTTCACAATTCCCCTTCACGGTGCCGCTTGGGCCGTGCCTGCGTGCCTACATCCAGCAGGCTGGCCTGGATAAGTGGGTCCATGTGGTTCATTCAAGGGCTGGGTCCGAATAATCTTGGTTTTTGCCAGCGTAGGAGTTCACGGCCTAGGTGACTAGATCCAAATAACGTGGCCCATGTGCACGGCGCAACAAGCCCTTCCATCATCGTTCTTCTGTTTTTTCTCAGCGAGGCAGGATTCTAACGAACACAGCTAGCCACAATTCATACGCAGGCACGCATCACATACCTATAACTGTCCTTGCCAAAAATCAAGGTGGGCGGTCGCCCAGCCTTTCCCTACCGAGTCCTCCGCCTGTGGGTGTAGGTGATGCAAAGAGAACATCAAGAGAGGTTGGAGCTCTTGGCTGCGTGTGTGGGTACGGTGCAACCAAAGACACAACAATTCTAGATTAAGTGGTTGCTGATGTGAAGGAGAGTCGATGCAGCCGATGAAGATAGATACCATAGCCAAATTAGAACAGAGACAAAAAGCCACAGATTAGAAAAGATGATTTCCCAAGGGTATTTTTGCAAAAAAAAAATCTGTGGCAGTATTTAATCAAAGACCAAAGTGCCACATCAATTGGTCCGCGTTGGTCTGAGGTCAACAGGAGCTACGGCGAACCACTTAAAAGAAGAACTGGGATTAGGGTGCGCAGTTTCAAAGAATAGGGACTCACTTGACATTTCGACGAAAGAATTAGTACCGCTCCTTTTTGCGTTTAAAAGAAAAAAAATACAAGTTTCAGCGGACTGTTTCTGAACCGTTGGATTGAAATTGAGTGGCCGGGACATCGTCTTCCTCCTCTAGTAATGGTCTTCTAGTTGGGGTTTCCTGCGCTCATTCGGTCTTCGGTTATTTCGGTTAGTGGCTGGGCTATTCGGTCTTCGGGTAGTTCGGTTTCCGATGGCCACCAGCGCTCCACTCATTTCCCATTTACCCTAACCCCAAATCAGCCATTCCCCATTTACCCTAACCCCCACGAGACAGAAGCCCTCGACCAGCAGCGGCGGCGCGGCGGCTGCCTCTCCCGCTCCCCCCAAGGCCACGGCCGCCCCCGCCTACTTCCTTCCTCTTCAGCTCTCCCGGTGCTCCCACCCCGGCCCGCTCCGTGGCTCCGGAGAAGCAAAAGGGAGGGCGCCGCTACGCTGCAGCGCCGGTTGCCGGATAGGACGCCACCACCACCGGTCGCCGGTCGCGGGAGAGGACAGCAGCAGCAGCAGCACCACCACCACCACCATGGCAACGAGCCAAGTATCCTGCAATGTAAGTCCCCTGATCCGTAATTTCTACTGTATTTCCGCAGCAGATTGAAATTTCCCTGGCTGAATGGATGGTCCAAAGCGCTGCTTCACTGCCACCTCTCTTCCTTGGCTTAACATCCCCTGATTACATGATTCTTGCTGATGCTGAATACACACAAAAACAATCGATTGACTAAGCTGCACAGTAAGTTCAAAGTTCAGGTGACCACAGAGCAGCTTCCCCTGTAATCAGATTGTAAACTGGTCCATATCCTCCCTCACCAAGTAGGTTCTAGAATTAAAATTTTCCCTGGCTGACTAAAGAGATACGACATTTGTTCTTCCAGCTATAGTGTTCAGCTCTGCATAACTATGGTTTTGTTGGCTCATTTGCTGCCCTGTTTGCTGTTTGTAGATGCTTGAACCGGAACAAAACGCTGGCAATATGGCACTAGGTTCTCAGCTGTCATTGACAATGAGCTCTGAGGATACAGAGAAGGGCAATAATGTGGAGGAGGAGGTGGAAGGCGAAGCTGAGAAACAGCAGTCCCAGAAGGAGGCCAAGAAAAGGAAGGAAATGGAGCCAAGGTAAGATGTTTGATCATCTTTTACCAAATTCTTCGAGGTACAAGTGCAACTATTCCAAACAAGAGCTTTGTTGCTGCGAATCAAAAGCAATAATGGTATACCATCCTTGCTGAAGCGTTGACCACCTGCAGGAGTGACCCTAATAAGATCAATGAGGACAAGCAGCCAATTCTTGAAGATACAACAGATGAGGAGGACGACATTAAGTGTGCACTCAATGCTTGGGAGTTTGAACCTGAGAAGATGAGATATGCTCTTGCTAAAATGATAATCATGGATGGTCTCCCATTTGCATTTTCCGAGAGACCAGGATTCAGAAAGTTGATGTCAAAGGCATGTCCTTGGTTTAATATTCCATCTAGGAGAACCACCATTAGAGATTGTGTCTCCATTTATTATCGTGAGCAAGAGAAACTGAAGAAGTTCTTTAAACAAAATTGTGAAAGAGTCAGCCTAACAACCAACACCTGGACATCTATGCAACAGCAGAGCTATATGTGTGTTACGGCTCATTTCCTTGACACTCACTGGAAGCTACATAGAAGGATTATTGGGTTCTTCTTGATTAGTTGTCGTAAGGGGGAAGACATTGGGAAGGACATCGAGAGGTGTTTGGTGTATTGGGGCTTAGAGAAAGTGTTCTCAATAACTATTGACGATGCATCAGCAAATGATGGCACTATAAGTTACTTGAAGATGGTTATGAACAATGCTAAAACCAGCATAGCAAAAGGACAATATTTTCACATGAGATGTGCAACCCATGGCATAAACTTGATAGTTTCAGATTTCCTAAGAGAGTTGGATATCCCAGTGCAGCGAGTCCGTGCCGCTGTCCGTTTTATCAGAAATTCTCCATCTAGAATTACTCGATTTAAGAGGTGTGCTGACTTGGAGAAGGTGGACAGCAAAGCATTCTTACCACTTGATGTATGCACAAAATGGAACTCCACATACCTAATGTTGAAAACTGCAGTCACATATGAGGTGTTCGATAGGTATGCCGATGATGACCCTTACTTTGCAACTGAGTTAGATAGTGAGGAAGCGCCAGGAGTTCCTGAGGCTCTAGATTTGGAGTATGCAAGGAAGATCTCAGAGTTTCTTGAGCCTTTTTATAACCTCACTGTTCGTGTTTCAGCCTATAATCGTTGCACATCTCACATTTTTTTCCATGAAATTGCCGATGTTTATATCTTGCTGAGAGAGTGGTGTGAGAGTACCGATGCTTTGCGGAAGGAAATGGCTGAAAGGATGATTGCTAAGTACAACAAGTATTGGGGTGATCATGAGAGCTTCAACATTCTAATCTTTGTGGCAGTTGCTCTTGATCCAAGGTACAAGTTATCAGATTACACAAGGTTTGCTACTTCTGAGATGTTTGGTGAGATCAAAGGAGAAGAAGTTTGGAAAAAGATGAGTTAAACACTTAATGACTTGTTTAAGGAGTATGGCAAGATGTATGCTTCAAGTGAGAAGAAGGAATTGGAATCCGATGTGGTGAAAGGCATGAGCTTGATGAGGTCCCTAATTGCCAAGAGGATGAGAATGAACAACTCTGTGGTCGGTCCTACAAAGTCTGAACTTGAGAAATATCTTACCGAGGAGACTGAAGCACACACCGCCAAATTTGATATTCTCCAGTGGTGGAAGGTCAAATCTTCCAGATTCCCAGTATTATCCCGGCTAGCTCATGATGTCTTGGCTGTCCCGATATCTGCAGTTTCCTCTGAGTTCGCCTTCAGCGCTGGTGGACATATCCTCGACGAGTTTAGGAGCTCTCTTACTCCATTCATACTCCAAGCACTCATTTGTACTCAGGATTGGATGCTGGGATCAACTCCTGTAAATGATGAAGAGGATACAGAGCAGTTGACCGAAGTAGTGGAAGGTACGAAAATATGTTCATTCGGTGCTTCCTTGGTTTTTCCTAGTTCCTTGCTGAATTTAACTGTTTTCTAATTGCTTTACTTTATTCTCAGAATTACTTGAAGAAATGGTTGGCCTCAACGTATCTGAGACTAGATCTAGTACTAATAATTCCATCCCCGTTGATGATTCCGCATCATAAATCTGGGTGAGTACTACTTACTTCCCTTGATAACTACATGAACGACTTGCAACTTGGAGAGTATAAGTGTAATCTCATTCTACGTTATTTGCTAACCTGCAGCTTGTAGAGTTCGGAGCCTTGGGAAATCTTGCTACCTCGCTGACATGGAGAGATGGAGTTGGAATGATGGTGCAAAACTGCATATCTTGTTGTTGGTTGAAATGATTGTGTCATTGTTTTATTTCGGTCTATGCTTCATGTTGAAACATCTATCTGTTTTATTTTGGTCAGTTGTGTGAACTAAGTTATCTGTGTCGTATGAGAGTGATGTGCTGCTGCTACTAAGAACTCTAGCTATTATCTATGATGTACGGCTGCTCATGGCCTGATGCATTGTCTGCTTATTATCTCTGTCAACTTCAGTGTTAAATATATTTGCATGCATTGTGTGGCCCGATGATTGTTCGGACACCCGCAAACGTCCCCTGGTTCGGTAACAATATATGTGATTTCACACCCTGTTATAACCAGCATATTAGGGGCTTAGCTAAGTGGGTTATGGCTCAAGTATCTTAATCATTATTAAGGGCTTAGCCCAATTATCATATCATATTAAGATCGTTTGCTTAGGAGTCAAGTAAACCTCTCTATATTAAGGAGAGGAGATGTATCAATCTAATGAAGCAAGAAGCAATCAGTATTTGCTCGGCTTCCCTTAGGGAGCCGGGAGATCTAACCCTAGCCGACTCTTGCGCCGCCGCCGCCTCTTCTCCACCACACAAGGACGGCGCCCAGCCGCCGGCCGCCGCATCCTCAGCCTCATTTTCCTTCATCTTTCCCCTACAGTGTCCGCCCTAGAACCGGTAGAACCTTAGCTCCTAACACCTTGGTATCCGGAGACTCAGGTTCGATCATGTCATCATCCCCACCCACGCCGCCGCTGCCCATCATCACCACCGCCCCGATGACCACGGCCTGGTCCCAAACGCCGCTGGCCCCGATCACCTCCGCCCCGCCGGCCCCGGTCACCTCCGCGCCGTCGACGATCCCCGTCTTCACGCCAAGGAGATGTCCAGCACCTTGCGGGACCTCGTGACGGCCGTCCAGGGCATCACCCTGTACCTGGCCGGCCCGCACGCCACCCCGCCGGCTGCGCCCCCTGCCTACAGCCATCCGACGCTGTACTGGCCGATCCAAAACACGCCTGGCCCGAGCGGGACGCCCCTGCTGACGTTCCAAGCGGGACACACCAGCGGGCCCCCATTGCTGCTGCACCTACAGCCGCCCTCAGCCGCCGCCCAGCTCTGGCTGTCGTGGCCATCCCAGGGCGCGCCTGCAATTGGCGGGACACCGCTGCTGCCATTCCAGACGGGGCACCACAGCGGGCTGCCACCGCCGCTGCTGCACCTGCAGCCGCCCCCAGCCGCGGCTCCCCTCTGGCCGCAGTGGCCCCCTACTTCCACCGCGGCTACCGCCGCGTCCGCCCACTCTCCACAGCAGCTGTTGCAACTCCAGGCGCCACCTCTGCCCAGCTCCGGACTGCCGTCACCGGCCGGCCTGCCGATACACTAGGTCCGGTTCCCGCCCTCCCCGTCGCCACTACCAGCTTGGGCGGCTGGGTCTTTGCCATCACCGGTCTACACCACGGCTCCGGAGTAGCCGACCCCGTTTCCGCAGTTTGACGGGCCATCCGGCTCCGCGGGTCCCTACCCGGAGTACTCCGACCAAGCGCCACCCGCCTCGCTGCTCCGCACCTCCGAGCCAGCTCAACACGGCGCTCCGACCCAGACACCGCCGCGGTTCGCCAAGATCGACTTCGCCACCTATGAAGGCACGGAGGACCCCCTCAACTGGCTCAACCAGTGCAACCAGTTCTTTCGCGGGCAGCGCACCCTCGCCTCGGAGCGCACCTGGCTCGCCTCTTACCACCTCCGTGGCGCGGCACAGACCTGGTACTATGCCCTTGAGCAGGACAAGGGCAACATGCCCCCTTGGGAGCGCTTCCGCGAGCTCTGCCTCCTTCGTTTTGGGCCCCCGATCCGCGGGAGCCGCCTGGCGGAGCTAGGCCGCCTGGCGGAGCTAGGCCGCCTTCCCTTCACCTCCACGGTTCACGACTTCACCGGCCATTTCCAGGCCCTGGCATGCCATGCGTCGGGCGTGACGGCGCAGCAGCAGGCCGACCTCTTTGTCGGTGGACTTCCGGATCACATTCGCGTGGACGTGGAGCTTCGGGGACCCCGGGATCTCCAGACGACCATGTACTACGCCCGCGCGTTCGAGCGCCGCGCGGTGGCCGTCCAGCAGGAGTCACAGTCCCAGGCCACTGGGTCGCTACCCTGGCCAGATCCCGCTCAGGGTCGGCCTGCTCAGGCTTCCGCGGCACCCCTCGCCACGACCGCGGCGCGCCCGTTTCGCCGGCTCACCTCGGTCGAGCTACTCGAGCGTCGCCGCCAAGGGTTGTGCTTCAACTGCGACGAGCCCTACACGCCCGGCCACGCCTGCCCACGACTCTTCTATCTGGAGGTTGCAGACTACATTCTGGAGGACGTCATCGCCGCCGACCTTGCCGCCCCAGCTGTCGCGAAGGTGTTTGACGCTGGTTGATCACCTCGAGGAGTTCAGCAAGCGCTTCCCCACCTTACAGCTCGAGGACGAGCTGTTTGTGCAGGCGGGGAGAAGTGTTATGACCAGCATATTAGGGGCTTAGCCAAGTGGGTTATGGCCCAAGTATCTTAATCATTATTAGGGGCTTAGCCCAATTATCTTATCGTATTAGGATCGTTTGCTTAGGAAGTAAACCTCTTTATATAAGAAGAGGAGATGTATCAATCTAATGAAGCAAGAAGCAATCAGTATTTGCTCGGCTTCCCTTAGGGAGCCGGGAGACCTAACCCTACCCGCCTCTTCTCCACCACGCAAAGACAGCGCCCAGCCGCCGGCCGCCGCGCCCTCGGCCTCGTTTTCCTTCATCTTTCCCCTACAGTCTCCGCCCTAGAACCGGCAGAACCCTAGCTCCTAACACACCCAGATGGATTTGATGCACGGCGTTGTACGGCCAAAAGTATCCGGACAGTGCAGTCCGGATATTTATGGGTGTTTTGATGAACCGCGTTGGAGTTGTCCTAACAGCTGTATGCGCCTGACTAGATGAGGATTTCGCTGATGGGACAGAAGAGCTGTGAGCAGTGGCGGAGCTTAGTGGAGAGCAACCTGGGCCATTGCCCCCCCAGCCCATGAGAAAACTAGCATATATCCCCTAGTATTCAGCCCATATGCCCAGTTAAAATCAGCCTAAACTCATATTTCTTGCCCCTCCAGCCCATTTGCCCCTTCATAAAATCAGCCCAAGCTCCGCCACTGGCTGTGAGGAGCTCCGACTGGCCGTCCAGTACCATCCTCGCATCGGGTGCTGTTGCTGCAGCATATGAGTGGGGGGCTCTGCTGGCTTTACACTTATATTTGTATTTGCACACCATAAACAGCACATCAGAGATTACTTTACCATTTGCTGACTATCAACAAATAAAACCAGAATAGATAAAACTGCAACTCCCATTGCGGCTATTGCTGGTCGAAAGGCTTGCTATGCAGTGATAGATAGCACCAGGCAGGCAAGTGTAATCGAACATTCATGAGCCAAAGTCTGCAGCCTAACTTAACACATTCAAGTGGGTGAGAAGGTAATGTTCAGCGGTGAACAGGCCTTGTCTGAAGCTGGCATTCAAATACTCTGGACCGTAGCTGTTTGGTTCAGTGGTATATCTCTTGGAACTGCCGCGTGGCAGTGCTGTCCATCCCGTGTTCCATGTCCCGAAATCACTGAGTTAGGTGTGGAGAACCCAGACCTGAAGCAATTCTTGATCGGCGACTGGAAGGGAATTCCGCTATACCGCACGGGTTTATCAACTGGGCTGGTATTCCTCAAGAACTGGCAACTTGGGACGATGTCAATGTACTGAAGCAGAACTACCGAGGAAATGTAACAACTGAAGGTGGTGACACAGCCAGATCAGAGGAGAAGACAAGAGAGCAAGGGCGCCACCGAGTTAGGTACGCGAATAATGACGGCGAAGCATGTGTTAAGTTAGGCGGGACCCAATTGTAAGCATCATGTGTGTCTGGCCTATAAGGATGTCAACAATAATGACGTAAGCGAATAACGATGGCAAGCTATAACGACGGAACCGGCAAGAAACAAATGAGTGAAAAATCCCCTTTTTCGATCTTACCTTTGTCCCTACCCCAGTCTCTATTTATCTCCTGCAATATCAATCTCACGTCCTGGCTAGCCGGCGGCAATGCCAGCTAAGATGCTAGAGGAGAAGAGTCCACACTAACAAAAGCAATCTATTTGGTAACCGAGCTGTTAGTAAAAAGGATAGCAACATTTTTTTATTTCGAAAGAACATTTTAGATACGTCGACTTGCATGCAGAAGATATGCTTACCTGCTCAACCAAAAATCACACTCCCTCTGTTTCTAAATATTTGTCTTTTTAAAGATTTCAAATGGACTACCACACACAATGATGTTTACTATTTATTGCAGCAACAAGATGCACATAAACACTGACAAAAATGTAAGCAAGGATCGTCACACAGGTAAGCTTGCTTCCAAAGCATATAGCAAATGAACCACACAGCAAGTACTACTTAATCAAACCAGGTCAATGTATCCACATCATGCCTGTTGGCTAATTGTGGCCAGAAATTAGGTAACAGGGGGAAGGGAAAGTTGACCAAGTCAAATATTAACTCATACAGGTCCACTTGTGCAAGCTACAAAGATGGCCGATCTCCATGAGAAATTGTCAACATGAAAGAACCTTCAGCAAAGAAGCCCATTCCTGCATCTCAGCAACCGGAACACAATTCTAGATACCTGTAGAGCAATTGATGTCATTAGTCAAACCGATTTGTACTGTCCATCCATGAAAAAGATGAAGTTGCATAACCTGTTCTTTGTGATCTACTCCCTCCGTTCCGAATTACTTGTCGCAGGTATGGATGTATCTAGATGTATTTAAGTTCTAGATACATCCATTTCTCCGACGAGTAATTTGGAACGGAGGGAGTAGAAAGTAATTATCAGCTTCACCATTGTGAAGATTGTACTACTAAAAGGGAAAGTAGTGACTGCACCCATTTTCGGTGCACCCACGCAAGAAAACATATCAAAACATTTAGAAAAAATCTGAAACTTCGTGGAAATGATCATCAACAAATGTTATGAGGGCTTGCAAAGTTTGGTGGTCAAATAACATTCGAGAAGCGCTCTACAAAAAAGACAAAATTGCAAAATCTGCTCAAACAGTGCACGTACATTTTGACTAATTTTCAGTGATTTTGTCTTTTTTGTAAAGAGCTCCTCGAATGTTATTTGACCACCAAATTTTGCAAGCCCCCATAACATTTGTTGATGATCATTTCCACGAAGTTTCGGATTTTTTTTAAATGTTTTGAAATGTTTTCTTGCGTGGGTGCACCGAGAGTGGGTGTAGAAGAACCACTCTCCTACTAAAAAAGTGGAATCATCTCAGCATTATTCGAAAAAGATAACAATATAAACAAATAATAGTGATAGAAAGAGTGGAAGACAGTTAATTCGTAGAGCCACGTCTTCCACTTCTAACGTCTTCCACTTCTACGGTTACCACTTCCTCAGGTTTCTTGCCACATCTGATCTCAGAGACTAATCGATCATGGCTATTCAGATTTAAACAAATATATTGCATGACTATATAAAATGAAGTCAACTTATTATATTTTCTTGGAAACAATGGACTTACCACTTGCAGCAGGACCAGGATTATCTTAAAATTTAACAAAATAAACAGTCTTGTAAATTTTAAAGCAACTTGCTATTATGGATTTAAGATTATTAGCAAGATCAGCAGAGGTAGCAATACTGAATGGAACAATAATTTGCTTTAAGCTTCTAGATGTGCATACATAGGACATATATCTATTTGATATTTTAGTTGTTTCAAGCTAGTTTTTCAAGTAGTTGTCTCCAACTGTTATATATGTCAACTTGTAGAAAAGAACATAACCGCCACACTAAACCGATGAGAAACTTTCCCAACTCTGAATTCAACCACATTGTCCAAGGGTAATGTTGATAAAAATATGAGAATACTAAAAACAACTTGACATCATATTTATCAACAATACACAGAATGGTGCCAGCACATCACCTCATTGGTTGAGAAAAACTGCAATGCATCTACATGCTCTAGCACTACCATTATACAGTTCTTGCATATGTCAACAAGCAGACAACAACGAAATTTAGTTCAGTTATAATATAAAGAATTTTCCACCTTGGCCACAGAAACATAAGTGGTGGCATGAGCTAAACTAGATATCAGAAACTAATATGTTTCTAAATCATAAGAATTACATAAACACCACCACACAACCATTGGGATTGAACAAAACTGCTATGTGCTGAAGAGATCATATCAAGAAGCAAAAGAATAATTGACACGGCACTACTTAAAATTGTTAGCTTAACATGAAAGGATGTGAAAGGCATTCCATCAACCCATTATCAAAGAGCAACTTGGTTTTGTTATACTGGCAGTGCAAAGACATGATATTACCTGCAGCATAGACACTTTCAAATGGATAATAGTACCATTTGCTGTTGTCGGTAACTTTCCTGAACTGTAGTGACTCAATCTGGACAGGGAAGATGGTGCTGATACCGACCCGCAGGACGACCAAATTATTATCCTCAGGAAAGCCATGTGTGGTTACGTACTCCTCTGAATCCAGGGAAAGTAGCTTGTCCAATTCAATAGTTTTTACTATCCCCCACGATGGAACACCGTTACACATGGTGTTCCTCTTCCATAATTGGGCGGTGAAGCCTGACAAGGAGAGTAAACTCAGCTCACCGTCCTCTGCGCGCATGAGTGTGATGCCTTCAAAATCAAACATACTCACTGGCACCGGTATCAGGGCCAGGCTCTCCCTCTTCAAATCAAACTGGAGGATATTTGACGAAGTACCATAAAGCATCCAGTAAAGGGAATGCCCAACCGCACACCCAACACATCAATAGAAAGCAAGGTCCCGGATGGAATCGGTGTTAGGATGAGATTGCCCCACGCCCCGGTCTTCGACGAGTAAACGCAGGCCACCGCTCGCCATTCTTCCATCTCGTGGTCGTCTGTTACCAAGACGATCTGGAAGTGGACGTCCCCGGGGGCAGCGCGGAGCACCGCCCCGCAGGTCACAAATCTGAACCCATCGAATCCCGTGGGAATGGATGATACGCGGTGCTGGTGGCCGGTGACGGGGTCCCATACCAGCAACTGGAACCTCGCCGTGTCGAGGATTAACACAAGGCCATGGCGGCACCCGAGGACACGGAAGTGGTCGAGGTCGGACTGCAAGGAGAGGCGCCCGGGGGGAACACGGTCTGGGGCCTCCAGAGTAGGCTCGAAGGATGGGAGGTCGTCACATGCCTGGATGAAGCCGAGGAGGGGAGGGTTGCGGCGGTGGTGGAGGCGGAAGCGGCGGGAGAAGGCTGGGTCGGAGGCGAGGCTGCGCCAGCGCCTGCAGACGGCGAAGGCGCGGGGGAGGGAGGACGGGAGCGGCGGGAGGCGGAGGAGGATCTCGGAGAGCAGGTTGTCGTCGTCCAGCGGCAGCGCCACCGCCACCGCCGTCGTCGGCAACATCTCGCCCTCCTCACAGCTTATGCGGCGGCCGCCACGCCATGGAGTGAAGTGCGGGTGACCTAATAAAGGTGGGTGACACTGGACCTGCTGCCAGTGCGAGAGAGAGATGGAAACTGATTAAGCCCACTGGAAGAGAGCCCACGAACACACCATGTCTCTCGTTGTAGACATTAACGTGGCCCACAAGCCCATACAAAGCACACGCGCATTTGACCCTTTCTTTCTCTCTCTCTCTCTTCCTCTACAGAAACGCATTTGCCCTCTTTCTTACCCCTAAATTTTTTTGCCCTTTTTCTTTTCTTTTGTGCTTGTGATTTTAGCGAGTTTTCAAATCCAAGACCCCAATTACTTAATATTTGTGGTTTCCTTTCAGAAAAAATTAGGGCATGGCCTAATTTCGCTTCCGAGGAAAATACTAGCCACATTTGCGTATCTACTATTTTCGCGTCAATTTTCAGGGCACATCTTGCTTTCGAATCCCGCTGGACATGAACGAATGCTAAACAAAGTTGTCCACCTCACTTGCCTGGATCTTTGACTGTAGTGTGTAACTCTTCGAAAGTCCTCTTCTGCTCCCGAGATCAAATGACCTCGGGATGAGCAGTAAAATAGAAACTTTAACAAATGTTTTGTATGCTTGGCACATTTCATCACGAAATGACATACGCGAAAGTCAAGGTAAGAAACAAAATCATCACTTCAAAATGCTTTTGAAAATAGCATTTTTCTTAGTATCAATTTTGTTTTTACCAATAGCACCGGTTCGTAAGGGTTTTTAGTGCCGGTTTGGTAACCGGTGCTAAAGTGTAGGCACTAAAGCCCCCCCTCTTTAGTACCGGTTCAGCATGAACCGGTGCTAAAAGGCAACCACGTGGCACGAGCCAGCTTCGGGGGCAGGGAGCCCTTTAGTACCGGTTGGTGTCACCAACCGGTATTAAAAAGTTGGGGGTTTTGAGTTTATGATTTATTTTCCATTTAATTTTGTGTTTTCCATTTAATTATTTTTCGTTTGCTGGTATTTTACGATACTACATATTGTACACGTTATGCATATATATAAATAGAATTTCTAGTAGAACCGATTATAATATACAATTTCTTCTAATTGGTGCCTTCGGAGCCAGTGGCATTAGCCCAGCTAATTGGTGCCTTTGGAGCACGATAATAATTGGAAGTGGTTTATGAGGGCGGTAGCGGGTAATAGTATTTTCTTTTGGGATCTATGACCTGGTCGAGCAAAAATCCCGCTATTTCCTCTTGAATTGCTTCTATGCGGTCGCACCTCTTTGAACTGTTAAGAAGGAGATCAATATGCATGTGTATCAGTTGTGTGACTAGATATCGATAATGGTGTAAAAATTATGAATAGTGTTCTGACAATCGATATCGTACCCACTCCTGTCTTTGAGATTTGCTCCTTTCGGACGCCATCATGCGAATGTTCTCGCAAACGTAGTATGCACATAGATCATTCCCCGGTGCCTGCTTCAAGGCCTTTACGAGAATGGAATTTGATCAGATAATAATCAATCAAGCATGATAATTAAAGAGATAACAATCAATTAATAAGGAAAAACTGAATCAATCATAGTACATAATAAGCATCATCGAATATAATCTCGAATACGTCGTCTCGAATAATAGATATAATCTCGAATACATTGTCTCGAATAATAGATATAATCTTGAATACATCGTCTCAAATAATAGATATAATCTCAAATACATCGTCTCGAATAATAGATATAATCTCGAATACATCGTCTCGAATAATATATAATCTCGAATACATCGTCTCGAATATTATATATCGAATACATCACTGACTAGGTAGCTAATAAAGATCGAATACTACAGAAGAATCTAGGACACTCGCGGTTCCTGCGGCGCGGGCGGTGGACACCCAAAGAGAAGGAACCTGCATCCTGGCCTAATAACAGGTTAGGTTTCTAGTCGTATACAGGCCGCTCTGGCCCAATAGGCGGGCTTTTTTTATTTTTTTTGCTTTATTTATTTTTGAGTTGTTTTTTTGTATTTAGAGTTTCTTTGTGAATATTTTTGCTTTAGGTACAAAAAATTACAAACTTTCTGTTAGTGCTCGTAGTTTTCAAATTTGAATAGTTTAAATTTTGAATTATTTGAAATTAGTATGAATCACTAGTTTGTGAATAACTTAACTTTAAAAATCAGTAAAGACATGAAAGAATTTGTTTGCACATAAAATTTCTTCGCGTTTCAAATGCCAAAACACATAACTACCCTAACTATTACAGAGATTCCCTCCTGGGTGTGAAACACAGAAGAAAGTGATGATAGTGAAGCCGATCACATCCCAGATCTTTGGGTGTGAAACTTGTTCTTCGCGTGTGTCCCTTTGCGTCGTAACCATGAAAAATCTTCATCATTTAACGGGAAATATTCACTGTGAATGGAGCAATTTCATCAAACTTTTCATAATCTTCTGACATGTCTGTCTTGTCATTCACTCCCACGATGTTTCTCTTCCCAGAAAGAACTATGTGCCGCTTTGGCTCATCGTACAATGCATTCGCTTCCTTATCTTTTCTTTTTCTCGGCTTGGTAGACATGTCCTTCACATAGAAAACCTATGCCACATCATTGGCTAGGACGAATGGTTCGTCTGCATACGCAAGATTGTTGAGATCCACTGTTGTCATTCCGTACTGTGGGTCTTCCGTTACCCTGCCTCGTGTCATATTGACCCATTTGCACCAAAACAAAGTGACCTTCAAACCACGTCGATAGTCAAGTTCCCATATGTCCTGTATATAACCATAATATCTTTCCTTTCCTGTCTTGGTTTCTGCATCAAAGCGGACACCACTATTTTGGTTGGTTCTCTTCTTATCTTGGGCGATCGTGTAAAATGTATTACTATTTATCTCGTACCCTTTGAAAGTCATTATATTCGAAGATGGTAACTGGGACAGCAAGTACATGTCATCTTGAATAGAGGCATCATGCATGATACGTGTCTGCAACCAGCTGGCGAAACTCCTGCTTTGTTCACGTGTAATCCAGTCATCAGACCGCTTCGGGTGTTTGGAGCGTAGCAAATTCTTGTGTTCATCCATATACGGAGCCACCAAGGCGGAATTCTGTAGAACTGTGTAGTGTGCTTCAATGAGAGAATGTTCGTCCATACATATTATTTGTTCCCCTCCTAGCGTGCCTTTTCCATCCAGTCTGCCCTTATGCCACGATTCAGGAACACCAATCGGCTTAAGGCCAGGAATAAAGTCAATACAAAACTCAATGACCTCCTCATTTTCATGGCCCTTGGAGATGCTTCCTTCTGACCTAGCACGGTTATGAACATATTTCTTTAAGACTCCCATGAACCTCTCAAAGAGGAACATATTGTGTAGAAATACAGGACCCAAAACGTTAATCTCTTCGCATAGGTGAACTAGGACATGCGTCGTGATGTTGAAGAAGGATGGTGGGAACACCAACTCGAAATTGACAAGACATTGCACCAAATCATTCTCTAACCTTGGTATGATTTCTGGATCGATTATCTTCTGAGAGATTGCATTAAGAAATGCACATAGCTTCACAATGGTTAATCGAACGTTTTCCGGTAGAAGCCCCCTCAATGCAACCGGAAGCAGTTGCGTCATAATCACGTGGCAGTCATGAGACTTTAGGTTCTAAAACTTTTTCTCTGCCATGTTTATTATTCCCTTTATATTCGACGAGAAGCCAGACGGTACCTTAATACTGAGCAGACATTCAAAGAAGATTTTCTTCTCTTCTTTGGTAAGAGCATAGCTTGCACGACCTTGATGTATGCCGTCTTTTCCGTGCATACGTTGCTGGTCCTCCTGTGCCTTAGGTGTATCTTTTGTCTTCCCATACACGCCCAAGAAGCCAAGCAGGGTCACACAAAGATTTTTCGTCACGTGCATCACGTCGATTGCGGAGTGAACCTCTAGGTCTTTCCAATAGGGCAGGTCCCAAAATATAGATTTCTTCTTCCATATGGGTGCGCGTCCGTCAGCGTCATTCGGAACAGGTTGTCCACCAGGACCCTTTCCAAAGACCACCTTCAAATCCTTGATCATATCATGTACATCAGCACCAGTACGGTGGCGAGGCTTCGTCCGGTGATCTGCCTCACCTTTGAAATGCTTGCCTTTCTTTCTTACGGGAAGCCTGCTCGGAAGAAATCGACGATGTCCCAGGTACACATTCTTCTTAGAATTAGCCAAATATATACTGTCGGTATCGTTCAAACAGTGCGTGCATGTGCGGTATCCCTTATTTGTCTGTCCTGAAAGGTTACTGAGAGCAGGCCAATCATTGATGGTCACGAACAACAACGCCTTTAGGTTCAATTCTTCCCTCATGTGCTCATCCCACGCACGTACACCTATTTCATTCCACAATTGTAAGAGTTCTTCAACTAATGGCCTTAGGTACACATCAATGTCGTTGCCGGGTTGCTTAGGGCCTTGGATGAGCACTGGCATCATAATGAACTTCCGCTCCATGCACAACCAAGGAGGAAGGTTATACAAACATAGAGTCACAGGCCAAGTGCTATGGTTGCTGCTCTGCTCCCCAAAAGGATTAATGCCATCTGCGCTTAGACCAAACCATACATTCCTTGCGTCATCTACAAACTCCTTCCCGTACTTTCTTTCGATTTTTCTCCACTGCGACCTGTCAGCGGGTACTCTCAACTTTCCGTCTTTCTTACAATCTTCTCTGTGCCATCGCATCACCTTGGCATGCTCTTTATTTTGGAACAAACATTTCAACCGTGGTATTATAGGAGCATACCACATCACCTTGGCAGGAATCTTCTTCCTGGGGCGCTCGCCCTCGACATCACCAGGGTCATCGCGGCTGATCTTATAGCGCAATGCACCGCAATATCGGGCAAGCGTTCAAATCCTCGTACTCACCGCGGTAGAGGATGCAATCATTAGGGCATGCGTGTATCTTCTGCACCTCTAACTCTAGAGGGCAGACAGCCTTCTTTACTTCGTACGTACTCTCGGGCAATTCATTGTCCTTTGGAAGTATATTCTTTATCATTACCAGCAACTTTCCAAATCCCTTGTCAGATACACCATTCTCCGCCTTCCATTGCAGCAATTCCAGTGTGGTGCCCAGCTTTTTCTTGTCACCTACGCAATTCAGGTACAACAATTTTTTGTGATCCTCTAACATGCGCTGCAACTTCTTCTCCAAATCACTTGCACAGTTTCTCTTTGCATCGGCAGTGGCCCGACCTAGATCATCAACGGGCTCATCCGATGCCTCTTCTTCAGCTTCTTCCCGCATTGCCGGCTCAGCTTCTTCCCGCATTACCGGCTCAGCTTCTTTCCTCATTGTTGTATCATCGTATTCAGGGAACCCATGGCCAGGATAGCTGTCGTCGTCCTCTTCTTCTTCATTGTCTTCCATCATAACCCCTCTTTCTCCATGCTTGATCCAAACATTATAGTGGGGCATGAAACCGGACTCAAACAGGTGGACGTGAATGGTTCTTGACGTAGAGTAATTGTGACCATTCTTACAGTCAGCACATGGACAAGGCATAAAACCATCCGCTTGCTTGTTTGCCTCAGCCGCAAGCAGAAAAGTACGCACACCATTAATGAACTCGGGAGAGCATCGATCATCGTACATCCATTGTCGGCTTATCTTCAATACACAGCACCGAAAACATCAAATTAATACAATACATAAAGTTCATACATAAAGATCATACAACACTTAAATGCAACAAACAAATAACTCTCTAGCTAAAGAATTTAAATGCAACAACAAATGTGATCAAGATCGCAACTAAGGTAACAATTGATCCAACAGCATAATGATACCAAGCCTCACTATGAATGGCATATTTTTTAATCTTTCTAATCTTCAAGCGCATTTTCTCCATCTTAATCTTGTGATCATCGACGACATCGGCAACATGCAACTCCAATTCCATCTTCTCCCCCTCAATTCTTTTCAATTTTTCCTTCAAATCCTCGTTTTCTCTTTCAACTAAATTTAACCTCTCGATAATAGGGTCGGTTGGAATTTCCGATTCAACTACCTCCTACATACAAATATCTATGTCAACTTGATGGGCATAATTTGTCATAAACACGAAATGCAATGAATAGTTTTAAAAGAGAATATACCACATCCGAATCATAACCCGGACGAGGGCCGATGGGGACGGATATCAAAACCATGTCACTATGTATAACAAACAACGTATGGGTAAGATAATTATACGAGTAACTATATATCCAAATCACACAAACATCAATTTTTTATATAAAACTTCATGAACAAGAGGCTCACCACAAGGTGGTGCCGGCGACGGGACGTTGCGAGCGATCGACGGTGTTTACGACGGGGATTTAGAAGGTACTAAGTAAACCACACCTACATATGCAAAACTAAGTGTTATTTTTGACCTCAAATTGCATATAAATCAAATACTAGCACACACACACACACACACACACACACACACACACACATATATATATATATATATATATATATATATATATATATATATATATATAATTCCTCCCAAATTACTAAACTCAAAAATCAATCACTATATAAAGCATTGCACGAGCTAATCTAGCAATGAGAGATGAAAGGAAAAAGTTGCTAACCTTTGTGATCATTTGAATGGATGGGGGCCTTCAAATCTTGACAAATTTTGGGCA
>NC_041390.1:33223019-33225435 GCF_002162155.2 Triticum dicoccoides | reverse complement strand
ATATAAATCAAATACTAGCACATATATATAATTCCTCCCAAATTACTAAACTCAAAAATCAATCACTATATAAAGCATTGCACGAGCTAATCTAGCAATGAGAGATGAAAGGAAAAAGTTGCTAACCTTTGTGATCATTTGAATGGATGGGGGCCTTCAAATCTTGACAAATTTTGGGCAAAATGTGTGATGAGCTTGAGAGGAAGAGGGAAAAGAACAGAGAGGAGAGGGGAAAGGGGAAGAACAGAGTGAGCTCGGGTGGACGAAGGGTCTATGTAGGACGACCTTTAGTACCGGTTCGTGATACGACTCGGTACTAAAGGTGCTGGAGGGGCTCCAGACTGACAACATCCTGCCATCACTCTTATTAGTACCGGTTCGTGGCACGAACCGGTGCTAAAGGTTCGCCACGAACTGGTACTAATGAGAGCGGCCCGGCTAGCCGTTGGAACCGGCACTAATGGACATATTAGTGCCGGCTCAAATTCAAACCGGCACTAATGTGCTTCACGTTTGACCCTTTTTCTACTAGTGCTCCTTTCCTGGTAAATTTTTGCAAGAAATTTTTTGTCAAATTTTACCCCAAAAATTTCAGAATTTATTGATTGTTTTACTAATTTTCATCAGGGAACATTTGAGTTTGGAAAAGATACCGCATGTGTGTAACACTTGAGCTTTCGCCATGCCAGTTGTTAATTTATACTATTGTGCTAAGCATAAGTAAACACGGTTTTAAAATGTGAAGATGAAAATTGTTTCTTAGGCAAAACCCATATTGCCGTTTTCAAACTCCCAAACACAGCCACATGGCTGTGAGAAAGGAGTTGTTTCTTAGGCGCAACCCAAAGGCATTTTGTTCACGACGCACATGGTGAATCCCAAAGTCTCTTCCATTTCGCGAGATGCGCTCCACCCAACAGGGGAGACCACTAGTGTTCTATTCGGCGCCGGATCTAGAAGCATACGAGCCACCTCGTAACAATATGTTTTCAGGATGCATGAACGGGGTGATGCCTTCCACGCACTCTGTCGTCTCCTCTTTGAGTGCACTAGAGCATACATCTCCAAACTACATGAGGAAAAGATGAACGCACCTGAAGCATCCCTTCAGATCATTCCGGCACCTCCGTTGCCGACTAGCTCCGAGAATGCACTATATTTGGCTAAGTTTTTGCATCGCGTGCAATTGTGACTTCTATTTTTGTCCGTCTCGTTCTATTTGGAGGAGAAAAAAAGTGTCTGGTAGGGATCATATCTAAGGTGTCTTGATCTGGATGACTCACAACATCCCACCACGAGCTCAAATCATGCCAGAGCCACGATGCTGAGGATGCAGACAACCATGGCCTAAATAGGGTCATGTCATGAACTATGAAGGGTGCACGACACCCACAAACATCATGGGCTCGTGCCTCACTAAGAAAAATAAAACGAGGTAAAACTAGTTAAGGAGAAAGACATGCAAAGGACTAGACTAGTTATGAAACAGATCAACCCCCCCGCCCCCCTCCTCCCTAATCTTGTCATTTATGTATTTTCTCTGACATGTCAATCCTCCTTCTCAACTCCGGAAAATCTGATGTGACCAAGTGCCTCGTAAGAGCATTTGTGAGTATATTGTTGGTACCAATGTAGTCGGTGTTGATCCACCCATGTTATGCATGGAAGACAGCACCCCGAGGGGTATTCTTATTGTGCTTATTTTGGTCATGGAAGATAGGGCTAGTACCTATTTTCTTTCTTTGATCGTTGAAGATAGGATTAGTACCTTGTGCTTACTTTGATCATGAAAGATAGGGTTCTTGAGAGGGAATTGACGATTTGTTGTCGACTAGAAGCCTCGGCCACTTGACTTCTTCGTTCGACATCTCGCCAAGCAGCCACGACAACCCTATCCCTTGATTATCGACATTAGGTCAACAAGCACACACTAACGTGTGAAGCGAAGTATAATTTGGCATAGTGTGGAAGAGGTGCTCAAAGAGAGTTCCACAGTCGATGACACTATTTGTATGGTGATAGATATGTGGTTGCTAAAGAAGGCCTGTTCCATAGACCAGGTCAAACGGGAAGGCCCCCTCTAGGGCCAAGTCACTCGCTAATAGTTGTACAACTACCGCCACCACAAGACCTCGGTCAGCTAGCCCACCTCAAATGCCGCCATGTAGAGCAGCGCGTTGTGATACTATGCAAGGCCCCGCCGCCAGACCGGTGTTGGCCACACAGTTTTTGCCCGATGGCATCGTCTGACAGCGCAAGGGAGGTGACCTCGAGCAGTGAGGCCAGGTGGATCTAGATCGCCGCCCGAGCCACACAACCACATGACTTGTTTCTTTTTTTTTTCTGGATCTTTGACTCTCATGACTGGCCCTAAATTCAGGAAAACATCATAGTCTTGAATTCTAGCCGGCGTTTT
>NC_041390.1:33217542-33222845 GCF_002162155.2 Triticum dicoccoides | reverse complement strand
ATCTAGAAAAATAGCCTAAATTTTGTGGGCCCTTTTTTGGAATTTAGAAAATGAAAACATGTGATCTCTTTTTTTTTCGAAGTACAATGTGTCTTCTAAGTCCTGAACAAACTTGAACTATCGACTATCTACAGTTACGCTGCACACAACAGTGCAAGCTGTTCCGTATTCAGTACCGGCTGGCAATGTATCATTAAAAAGCAATATATAATACAAATAAATCCAGAATAAAACTAAATCCTGAGCAAATGTGAACTATCTACAGACTACAGTTACGCCGCAGACAACAATGCTACTGTGAGAGAGTTGATGGCTCAGAAGAAGAATGGGCTGACGTCCTGCTCCATCTTCATCGCGGCCACCGGCGACAGGAACGAGGCGGCGTAGGAGTCGTCCCAGGGCAGCATCAGGGAGCCGGGGCCCTGAAGATCGTCGAGGCTGATCCCCATGAGCCAGTCGTCGTTGCCCAGCTCCCGCACCTCCTCCTTTGGCAGTATCGCCGCGTTTGTCGTCCCCATTCCCTGGAACTCCGGCAGCGAGTCCAGCTCCGGGAACGGACCGTTGTCGACATCGGACTCCGGCGTCCGCGTCTCACCCCACGAGGTCGACTGTGACGCCGCAGCCTTGGCCGCCGCCTCCTCCTCCTCCTGCCGCTGCCGCTGCATCTTCTCCCACTGGTTCTTCTTGTTGTAGAGGCGGCAGAGCACCCAGTCGTCGAGCCTGAGCGAGGCGCCGTCCCTCTTGGCGGCGGCGCCGGCGAGGCGGTACTCGTGCATGATCCAGTCCGTCTTGACCCCCGCCGCCGGCCTGCCGTGGTAGAAGACGAGCGCCTTCTTGATCCCGAGGGTCCTGCCCGCGCGCGCCACGGGCCTGTCGGCGCCGGTGGCCTTCCAGTAGCCGCCCCCGGCGGCCCGGCTGGGGCGGGAGCCGTTGGGGTACTTGCGGTCCCGCGGCGTGAAGAAGTACCACTCCCGCGCCCCGAAGAGCGCCCGCTCCGGGAGCTCCCACGGGTCGAACCGGTAGAGGTCGAGCTCGGCGATGATGGGCACGGGCGGCGCGCGCCCGGCCGCGCGCGCGCAGAGGTAGTCCGCCACCAGCTCCTCGTCCGTCGGGTGGAACCGGAACCCCGGCGGCAGGTTCAGCTCCGCCTCCGCGTCCCCCCGCCGCCCCTCCGCCGCCGCCATCACCATTATCGGTCGCTCCTTCTCCGCCGATGAGATTCTCGGGCGCTGCTGCTGCTGCTGCTGCGCGTGCGTGGTGGACTGTGTCGTGTGTCTCGGGATGGATCTTGGAGAACGGCGTGGGCGGAGGATAAATAGCGAGGAGAGGAGGAGAAGCTTCGTGGGGAGGCGTCGGGGGTCGGAGAGGAGTCGAAGGGGTTCATCTTCATTGGGGATCGAGTCGGCGGCTACGAGAAGGAAGGAAGGAAGGAAGGGGTCGCGATGGGCGGTCGCGCGCGCGGCTACGTACCCACCCGTGCGGGCGGCCGTCGATCCTTTATCGTGCGGCGGTGGGGGCGTCAACAGGCGACGGTGGAGCCCGGAGATCGCGCACGTGTGGCGACGGCTGAGGAGGCAGGAGGCAGGCGACGAGATGGCGATGGGGGTCGCCTCGCGCCGGTGGTTGGTTGGTTCATTGAACCTCGCCTCGAGCGAAAATGTTGTGACGGCGACTTGGCCAGCAACGTGACGTCATTGCCCACCTCATCTTTCTTTGCCCGGCTAGATATATGTGCTGCGTCTGGGTGGTTCTTCTGCGGGCGTGGAGGTGTGTGGTCACGCGTGTGTGCTGCTGTGGTTTGTGGTCGTAGGTGGCTGCCACGTTTGGCCTCTGGCCTAAAGATGACACCTCTGAAATGTTGGAAAACAATCCCGTGCGGTCGACCGGCCGTAGCCTCCGTCGGCCGCACGCGTGTCGTGCGATCAACGTCGATCCAGCGCTCTTCGTTGCGCCACGTCGGCCGCTCACGGGTAAGAGTCACACCTTCTATGTAGTCTCATCCGCACGCATTTTTAGATATATTAAAACTGAGCACCCTTTCAGCCATCTTAGACCATTAGCGTTTGCAGCCATTGGATCTTCAGTTTTAGGTGTTTCAGCCGTCTAATTTCTCTGGATCCGGCGCTTGCTCGCTTCGTTCGCTAAGAACGAGCCATATCCCGTGTTGGGCCGCTGCTCCGGTGACATTTTTAAGCGTCAGGCATGAAATTGGGCCTAATGGGGCTTCTACTGCTCCCCCGTCCGTGCAGCCCATATATAGAAGATACAGGCCTCTACGTTGCACTGCTTTCTCTTTCGCACGAACGAACGCGGCGACGCTGTGTGGGAGTGCCTCCCATGGCCACCGCGCCAGGGTCCGACCTACGGCGTCGCATGCCAACTGCCCTTCGGGTCCGATCAAGATGGGCGGGGGCTGCGGATCGTCACCTACCGATTGGATACCCCTCGCGGGCGATTTGATACCTGTCAATTCAAAACCATTCACAGGGCTTTAATGACAATTAGATGCGCATAACTCGTCGGCGCCGGATAATTACAGGTCAGTTACCATGGCGCTTCATGTACTCCACGCGTGTCCATATATCCCTCCTTCCTATCACGCATCTGGCTAGGTGCCGACCGTGGCAACGGGCCAGCGGCTGATTCCTCTCCTCCTCGATTACTGACTCTCTGTTGATGGCGCAGCGAACTGGCTGCCAGGCAAACCGTGGCAGGAGCACGACGTCACCGCTCAAGAGGAAAAGCGGTTGTGTCAAGTCAAGCAAAGGCAGCGCTAGGAGCTGCCCTCCCACATCGCGAAGGTGCCTCGCAAAGTCACAAGGAGGCCGGCCGAATGCAAATCGCGTCTTGGGCAAGCGCTCCAATGCCAGGTACACAAATTCCAGTAAAAATATAGGGGCACACGTGGCTCCAAAGTATCTATGATTTGATTTAGATAATTCTATTATTGCTTCTGATTGTAGATGCATGAAAACGTACTGATTGAGTTGCTTGAAATACTAATTTTAACAGAAAGAAGGTTTTATGTTTTTGAAGAGATATTCAGGTTGGTGCCACCACAAGTTCTGACATGCAGTAGACATGTTGCTGATTATATTCATGGAAGATTTTGGTATTCGTTTTTGCAGCTTGCTTATGCTTTTGATATAATTTGCTGAAAAGGTGGGTATTTACTGTCTATCAATCCTTTACTGGTACTAATATAAATTCATGAAAATCTTATGATAGAGTTGCCAGTCAGGTCTGGCAAAGCTGGGGCACTGATTTTGTTTCACCGAAATTATTTAATAATTACATTTGTGTTGTTTGTCATATATTTCAGGCAAATCATTAGCTAGATTTTGGTGGATGGGAGAACGGAAGAGACGAGGAGACTAACAATGTATTGTTAGCTATGGTTATGGTTGGTTGGCAGGTGAGAAGATGAGAACAATGGACGAGATAATTTTCTCTGTTAGAGGAATGCCTTGACCTGAAAACAAAGGATATAACGCTCGAAAGACAAAGCAAGTACCAAGTTGGACGGCACAAATTCAGGATTTTATGAATATGCAAGTACACCATGTATATAATTTTCTGAATTTATAATCTATTCCCAATTAGTAGTTTACTTGTAATTCGTAAGGTCAACGTGTACACCATGTTGTAATTTGACATATCCACAAAACAGCAAAATTTTCTTTCTTCCACCATATACAAGTTACTAAATAAGAGAATTCCAACAAATTTATTGGACTAATGGATGGGCGCTTGGATGGTAACTTTGGGCATTTTTTACCGTTTGATCAACTCATAATCTCGGGCTTTAGTTGACAGAAGAATGCTAGAGGGACCGGTTCGCTGCTCTCATAACAAAATTGAAACTGTTATGTTATTTTGACTCCATGGGCCTTCGGGGTGTGAGCATCAGTCGTGTTGTTCTGTGAATCGTTTCATGTGAGTCATCTGCTCTTCACAAGGAGTAACATTCTTGTGAGCCAGACTCACAAGTAGGTGAACCATTCGTGTGAGGTGAGCAACCTAAGCCTTGCCACGTTGAGGAGAAGCCACAAAAACGTCTGTATGTGATGAGCGATCAAATGAAAGTCAGTCCTGAATCTGACATTTTCCTCATCCAACAACATATACCTATACCCCGCAAAAATAAAATACCTATAAAAATCCCCAAATATTTTTTCGTCAATAACTAACATGAAAAATAATACCGCTTCAAATAGTTTTATCAATTACCAACATTAAAGTGCCAAAATTGACTGGCGCAGCAATGCGCGCCTTCAATGATCTAGTGTCTTTTATAAGACTCGTCACCGCTCTCACTCTCTTGTCTTCCAATAAATCGTTCTCGTCCACTCCTTTCTCCCCTCCCCTCATGAGTGATAGAGCGAGTTCTACTCTACCTCGCATACTTCACCAAGCACACATCCATCTCTCACTTCCGCCGTGCCTGCAAGTTTGTATTCATTTTCCACAGCAGCAAGCTCCCGCCCACTTCCTTTGCTCACCCCTACCGAGGTGTTGCAACCGCTGGTATCGAGGAACGTCGCTACGGTAAGACGGTGACTATGTGGGGGATGCGACAAGCTAACCGGCGACGTCGAGGTGCTGCGGTGTGGGGGAGGCAGGCGTGGCTGTACTGGGTGATGTTGTGATGGGTGCCTCAGAGTTGTGACTAGGGGCGGAGCTGCACCCCAAGCCTGGGGGTGTCATGGTATCAATATAAGACCAAGGGTGTCGGAGAGGGCTCCTGTGGGTCTCATGCAGACTGATGCCGTAACTGAGTGCCTGGCGGCATGGGGCACCACATTCCACCCGTGGCTCTCCCATTCCATGATTTTGACATTATCATTTTCTAGAATTTTTCTGGCTCCGAAAAATTATTTTTCTTCGCTCGTCTTCTTTTCTGGTTCATTCAGGGGGGAACTATCACTTCCCGATCGTTAGTTGCAACTCGCAAAATATAGGGAAATATATAAAATTTGTGACATGTGCAAAACATGACTAATAATAAAGCAAATTGTAATAAGAAATAATGATACAAAATGGAGATATAAGAGACATAGACGAGCGACGGTGGCAAGGGAGTTTGACACAAGAAGCGCAATACAATACCTGGTCGTCCAAAAGAAGAAGAAAAATTCTTGCTCTCCGCATATCCGAGCTCCCAATACATCTACATAAAAAAACTTGAATTGCAGTCGTTTTGGTTGATTTGATATTGCGTCCCAATTCAATTATGTGGGCTGAATACATACACCTAACTGAAGCTCAAGGTTTTCTTGCGCTTCTGAAGACGATTTTCAAAA
>NC_041390.1:33200745-33217183 GCF_002162155.2 Triticum dicoccoides | reverse complement strand
GGCTCTTTTCCTCTCCCTCTCTTTTCGAGCTCTACTCCTACTCAATTTAGTTGGTCAGCCCGGTATCGTTCAAGTCATGCCTCTCTTTGGTGGCTGGCTTCCCCTCCTTCCTGTTGTTTCCCGTGGTGGAAACTAGTGGTTGGTGGCGGATACAACCGGAGCTCCACCAATAAGCTCGCCCAATCCCTAATCTGGAGGAGCTGCTTCTTCTCAGCTTTAGAAGCCACCCAAAGGTACCGAGGTGGTGGAACTTGAGCGATGGATAGGCGGAAGACTGGAGCTTGCAGATTGAGTTCAAGCACATAACAGTGGTCATCGCGACAGAGGCACTGCCCCCTACAAATGGTAGAAGGTTGGCCGACATAGCCATGCCATTGCATCCTATGGCCACATGGTGGCCCTCTCCTTTTCCCTCTCGCCAACATGGTGCAATTGCCATATGGAGTTAGTTATCCTTCTCACCGAAAGCCATGGCTCGTCATTGTGGTGCCCCTGTCGTACCAAGTGGCTTAGTCCATGGAGGCGGCGACGACGAGCTGAATACTGCATGGAGGTGGTGGACCCGATCGTGTTTCTGACTTCAGTTCAGGGTCGTTGCAAAAGTCCAGGAACTTGTTTGTGTTTCTCTATTTATTTTTGGGTCCTCTTGTAAAACATGTTGTACTCTTCCTCTATGGATAAATTTTTAGGGATTCCCCTGCTATTAAAGAAAAATACAATTTCCCCATTTACCTTGTAGGTCAAAGTTTAGCCTACTTTCTCTGTGCTTATTAATGGTCAACCCTCTCAAAAATTTAAAAACTAAGAGGTATTAGACAGGGCTGCCCCATGTCTCCTTATTTGTTTGTTCTAGCTATCCATTATGCTGAATGAGGCTTTGCAGGCCAATCATTTGTTTGGTATTTCTCTTGGACCAAATTGCCCTTCTGTGCATTCCCTACTGTTTGCAGACGATCTTCTTATCTGTGGGTAGGCTACTTATCAGGAGGCTCATGTTATGGCCAACTTGATTAATCACTTCTGTAATATCTCTGGCCAAACTCCTAACTGGAGTAAATCAGCTATTTTTCAGTTCTCATGTTCCTCAGCAGGTAAGAGATGACATTAAAAGCATTTTTCCAGTAGCTAATCTGGATGATAGCTTCACTCATTTAGGTCATCCTCTCATTCTTCCTGCTAACAATAGAGCAGCTGCTTACAACTTTGTCTTAGATAAATTTCTTAACAAGCTGCATTCTTATAAAGCTAATATGCTTTCTCATGCTGCTAGATTGGAATTAATCCGTTCTATTTTCTCGGCCATTCTAGTTTATTACATGTCCAATATTTTATTCTCAAAAAAGTTCATTGCTAAATTTATTGCAGTAATCAGAAACTTCGGGTGGACAGGTATTAGAGAAACAAATTCCAGGAAAAGTCTTTTCCTTCGTGCTTGGAAGGACATTTCAAATTCAAAAACAGAAGGAGGATTAGGTATCAGAAACTTAAAGGCAATTAATGAAAGTCTAGTTCTAGCTGCGGCTTGGAGGTTAGCAATTAATCCTACTTCACATTTATATTCTGTACTCCGAGCCAAATATTTCCCTAGTACAACTATTTGGAAAGCTACTCCAGCTCCTCCTAAGTCTGCTTTTTGGGCTGCTATTCTTAAAATGTTTCCCAAGATTAAAAATCATGCGTTCTACCAATTGACCCAGGGGAATATTTCTTTATGGAGCATGCCTTGGTGTACCAATTGGAATACTATTCATGACTACCTTATTCCTCAACATTATGCTTTTGTTTATCCCTCTTTAGTTAAAGATCTTTGGATGACAGAAGCTAGGTCTTGGAATCATCAGCTCATCCGCCAACTTTTTAGGGAACCTCTTGCTTCTCAAATCATTAATACCAATATTATTCAGGATGATAATGAAGATCTTCTTTGTTGGCCTTTAGCTCCCAATGGTACCTGTTCTCCTAAACATGCTTATAAAATTTGTTTACAAGACATTCATGCTCATCCTAGAATAGCTCCTACTCAAGTCGCCACTGATTTAAAAAACTTTCTTAAAGTGCTGTCGAAAAACAATTCCATGCTCCCTAAAATCAAAACTTTCGCTTGGCGTCTTCTTAGTAAAGCTCTGCCTATTGGTATGAGAGCAGGTAAATTTTCCAGTCATATTTCTCAAATTTGTTCTAGATGTGCGCATCACGAAGACGATTTCCATCTTTTTTTTCCTTTGTCACTTTGCTAGAGCTGCCTGGTTTGCGCACCCTTGGTTTATTAGATCCGACACTCTGGTTCATAATCATGATTCTCTCCTTTCAGCCATTACTTCTTTTATGAATTCTGGTCATCCTTTTGCTTCCATGCAAAATATTTTCAATTTCTTATGGTGCATTTGGAAAGTAAGGAATGAGCTCCTTTTTGAGCGCAGGGAGGTACACCCGAACAGGATTCACATCATGGCTGCAAATACAGACTACGCGTTGCAGGCTCAGGCACTGGTGTCGGGACAAGTGTACAACAGTTTTCCAAACAGTTTGAATAATGAACAACATATACCTCTGCAGGGTACAACTATCAAGTCTGATCTCATCATTAAAGGGACTAAAATTTATTCTGATGCGGCCTTTCGATCTTCAAAAATTTCAGGTATTATGAGGGGACAGGTTGGTACAGGTATTGGAATTTACTTTTCTATTCCCGTTGATCATGGTGAGATTAATATTCAGATTCAGGCATCTGCCCCTGTAACCACAGATCCTACTCATGCAGAAGCCAAGGCTCTTTCTTGCGCTGCTCTTATTGCAAACAAATTGAATGTGCAACAACCTACTTTTTTCACTGATTGTCTTCCTCTCGCTTCTGCTGCTGCTTCTAAGACCATTTCCCACCCTGCTACTCCTTGGAATATCAGAAATGAATTAGCTTCTTTTAATAGCATTTATTCTATTCTAAATGCTCAGGTGTTCCACATTTCCAGGAATCTAAATGGAGTGGCTCACAATCTTGCACAACAGGTGTACCAGGCTTCAAATCAGCCACTGATGATTTGCTCTACAAGATCACATGACACAAACCTCTGTCCTGTTGCGGCTGCTCTAGCTCAATTCTCTGGCACAGGGTTCCAACTACACAAGGTGTATTGCTACTAAAAACAGCACTCAAAGCAAGGGTCCTCCTGCCTGCAAGAATAGCTGGACTCTGGTGTTACCACAAGCATATGACAACACATCTCTACCGGCGCTGGTGGTCTTTTCTTTAAGCTGCAGTTCATCTGGTTGATTAGTTTTCAACCTATCTTTGCTTCTCCATTGCAGCCTCTTTTTCGGGCTCTGTCTCTTATTCTTCAGTCTGTTGCCCCTGTAACTTGTAATGACCCCATAAGCTGTCAATGGAAATTTGGGCACCTTTCAGGTGCCTTGCTTTGTTCAAAAAAAAAGTTTAATACTGATAGGAAAAGAAAGAGTTCCTTATAGAAGAGTATCCTGCTACCGTGGAGAAGAAATTCACAGTGATGAATGGTAAGCTAAGGTTGGCACTCGACTTCTCGTACCTGAATCTTTGCCTGCAGCGTATAACTTTTCAGTTCTCACTCTAAGCAAGTCTTAATCTGCACTGTGTTGAGCATACCGGAACATGATTTTCTTTTCGGGGAAGGAATATATAAGCTATTGCCATAATAATAATATTGAGCAGCTTCGGACTTTTCTAGCCGTGTGCCTTGTATGCACTACTCTTTTCCTATAATAATAGTCAATGATGATATAAGATCAAAACTGAAGGGACTGCATTTTTTTTGTAGCTATTTAGAGCACCATCTCTGGTGAGATACCTACATGAAGGAAATATTACCTGCATTGTATAGGATCAGATAATTCTCACTTGATGAAAGAAAATGATCTGACCACTGAGAAAAGTAGCACCTATTTTTTCCAACATGGGAAAAAAAAATCTTTGCAGTGGGCAACCACCTTATGGAAAAATTAAGTGCTTACCGTTCATTGCAGCGAGAAGAGAACAAATGGAAAAGTGAAAAGATGCACATAAGCACACAGCCACACACAAGCGTAAGCAAAGATCATCAGGCAGGCAAGCTTTGCTTTAACGTGCTTGCTTGGAAACCATATGGCAAACAAACCACAAGGTAAGTACTACTTAATCGAAGCTAGTCAATATATCTTTCATCATCCCAGTTAGCTAATTATGTCCAGACATAAATTAATAGAGGGAAGTTGGCAAATTAAATGATTAACTCCTACAAGTTGACTTCAAGTAGACAGGTACACACTATGTAGATGGTCGATCTCCACATGAAGTTATCAAAATGGAAGAACCTTCAACAACAAGCCCACTCCTGCATCTCAGCAACCAGAATATACCTCTAGATACCTGTGGAGCAATCAATGTCATTAGTCAAACAATTTTGTACGTGGAATGATGGAAAAGACATTGAAGCTATGCAGACTGACAACTTCTTGTGATTCAAACAGTAAAAATTAGCGTCATTCACCATACGGAAATTCTGCCAAAAACACTAAAGCTGAATCATCTCAGCATGGCTACGGAAAAAAAGAATAGAAACATGGGTTATCAGTAGGTAATTTGTGGTGTAGTGGCACGCTTTCAAGTACTACTGCTAGCACATTCTCGAGTATTTTGCCACAGGGCAAATGCTGAACCAACTAACTTACCAATTTTTTGACACATTCTGAATAACAATTGATATATTAGGAGCACATGGAGTACAAAAGTAGAAGCATCTGGTTTCTAGCTCCTGGGGATAATTTTACAGTTTTGCTAAAATACATCTAGATGTACCATAAGTATTACACATCTAATAGGCTGTTTGGCAATCCACCAGCTTCCTGGAATTTAAGAATCTGGGGAGTACCTGTTCACTCGCTCCGCAGTTTTCAACTAGCACTCCGCCAGCTCCGGGAGCGGCAGCGTGGAGCAGAGGGATTCCGAACAGTCCCTAAGTCTTATTTTATGGGCAGTGTTACGCGTCCATCAAATGCCGTACGAAATAACCGTCCGATCTACCGCCCCAGCCAGTTGAGGACCTTTGCAACAACTACCTTGTTGTGCTTAGGGGGTTTGCAACAAGGATCTTGTTGCAAAGGTCCGCCGAGACAGCACGCCGCGCCCTTAGGCTAGAGCGTAACCGCCGCGCCGCCATGGCCCGAGCGTCTCCGCCATGGAGCGCCGCTGCTCGCCGGAGTTGCTGCTCCTCCACCTCAGCCCCGAGAGCACCTGCCAGCTCGACCCCAGCATGACGACGACCTTTCACGCCGGCCGCTCCTTCGGCGTTTTCTGCAAATGGAGCTATGCTTCTGAAACATGCCTCATGTTGTGATGTCTAACCATTCACTCTCTAACGTCGGGCGCTCCTCCGGCGCTTTCTGCAACTCAGACTATGTTTCTAAAAGAAGACCCCTGCTGCGAAAAAAACACCCCTTCACCACTGAACCATTTCTTTTGAAACAAGACGTCTATTGCAGAAACCTTTTGAAACAGGATCCCTGTTGCAGGAAAAAAATCTTCACCACCCAATCGGTCTTTGCTTTCTGAAACTAGTCCCATGTTGCAGAAATATACTGAAACAAGAGCCCTATTACAGGAAAAAAACTGGCTGCAGGACTGACTTGTGGTCAGCATGAGCGCTCGATCAGGATTGATCCGATGGCTACGGAAGTGGCGGATGCTGCGCTTGCATCCGCTGACTGAAGGGTAGTGTTTTCTGACCTCACATGAAGATTCATGTGGGTATTTTCTTTTTTTCTTTTACTTTTTATGCTTGATTGAGTTACTTAAATGTGCCCTAGACAGACCCTCTAATTTTTAGACATGTACACGCATCTAATAAAAGAATTTTTCTTATTTGTCTATTTTTATCTCATCATTCATCTCCACTATACCCCTTGTCTTCCAATTCCTTTTCTATTGAACCAAGGAGGCCTCTAGAATAATTGCAAATCAAAATATGCTAACTGTTCTGTAATAGCACCTGGAGGAAGCTGGTCACTAACTAATTGAATTAATCAAATTCATGTCATAGAAGCCTCAAGCAAGGGATTGTACACCATCTTAATGCTCCCTTTGGTCCAAAATATATGTCATTTTTAACACTGGACAGCATCGAATACAATAGCTTGACCACTACTTCTAATGATAATATATTAGTAAAAATAAAGACTGTAGTTCATGGTGAAAGGAGTTTTTACGATAAATTTAATGTTATCACTTTACTCAAGTGTTCAGTATAATGCATTAGTTGCTCATGGTGCCAAATTGAAGAAATTATTAGATTGAACAAAAAGCATAGGTACAGCCAGCTAAATTTCGTTGTACAACTTCCTAGTACGAAGTTACCAGCACTGCATAGCCATTCCACCGGGAATATTGCCCTCTGCTCACACTACACAGCTGACCGAAAATAGCTCCATCGAACAGCCAACCAAGCTGCAAATCGGGGGAGCTCCCTGGTGCAAGTTGCCCAGGATCCTTATAGGTTAGAATACCGAATGAAATTCAGCCCACTGGAAGAAAGAGCCCACGAACACAACTATGTCTCCCGACGGAAATCAACCATGCAGCGGAATTTTGTACTCCACTACCGAGGGAATTGGTGGTGTTTCCAGTTTAAAATCAGAAGATTTCATCACTATGCTACAGTAGTTTATACAATCACTGATTAACTAAACTTCTTCGGGTTTTTTTTTTGCGAGGATAAAGGGAGTTTTATTCTTTGGGTAATAGGATTACAAGTTTACAACCACCTTTTGCGTGGTACATACAGTAGTACACTCCAAGGGTGACTTACACCTGCATTGCATAGGATCAGGTAAATCTAATTTGATGTATCTCAAATTTCATCTGATCATTGCTGGAAGCGACACTTTTTTTTTCAATATGGAAAAAAAAATGTTCTTTTACTATTGGAAAAAAAATGCTTTATTTTGCAGCGGCCGACCACTTTATGTAAGAACGGACGGAAAAGTGAGCAAGACACACATAAAAATGTAAGCAAATATCATCAAGCAGGCAAGCTTGCTTCAAAATAGTATTTTTTTTAGAAAAGGTGCTTCAAAATAGTATGGCAAATGAAAAGGTAAATGCTACTAAATCGAACCAAGTCAATACATCTAGCATCCCGGCTGGCTCATTGTGTCACCCTCGGTTTGTGGGCTTAGCTATTGACATGGGCAAGCCGAGGCACGACGTGTCTCAGTTTCGTGGATTCATAGTTCTTGATCACGCAAATTGTCATCTCACGCTTTGACTTGGTTTTGTGGCGACAACGGGATTGGTGGTTTCAAGCATGTTTTAATTAATGTTCCTTATATCTGTTCTCAACTCCCTTTTTTGTACAGTACTATATCCTTTGATGAAGCAACGGTTCAATGTTCCGCCTTGCAATGGGTGTCTTCTCAGTTGTGTGCTCAACGGTCTTGCATTTTCCATCAATTGTGGCGGAAGGCTCATGCATCTTTTCAAAACTTTGAGGTTATTTTATCTTGTGCAAGCATGGCCTTCTACGGTTTTTCACTAGAGGCTTGCAAGAACGTCAAGGTCTGAATGGTGCAGCAATAAATGGCTGCTTGACATAATAAAATGTTGAGGTAAATACATCGGAGATGGGGGTTTGAATCACCTCCAGTATGCAGACGACACCATCATGATGGTGGAAGGTTCAGACGAGGACACCTTAAATTCCTCCTTCTCTGCTTTCAGGAGATGTCGGGGCTCACAATTAACTTCGCTAAAAGCAAGGTGATGGTTCTTGGGTACTCTGAGGGAGGATGTTCAGCGAATTGCCAACCGCTTGAACTGTCGCTTGGGATCTTTCCAAACAACTTACCTCAGCATGCCAATTAGTGATACCCGTCTGCAGGAGAAAGATCTCCGCCCAATAATCTCCAAGCTCCAACCTCGGATGGAGCCTTAACAGGGAAGGTGGATCTCCAAAGCCGCGCGAGTGGTTCTGATGAACTCCTCCCTTATTAGCCTCTTGATGTATATTATGGGATTCTATAGCCTTCATGAATCCCTTCATCATGAGATTACCAAATACCTATCCAGATTCTTCTGGGCTGGGGAGGGCGATAGACAGAAGTACCACATGGTTAAATGGTCTGGGATATGCAAACCCAAGGATCAGGGCGGACTTGGGGTAATTTCATCTAAAAGGGTGAATATTGCCCTCCTATCCAAGTGGCTTTGGCGTATTGAGACCGGTGAAGGTGGGCTATGGCTGGATATTATCCGTGCAAAATACCAGCGTGGGCAGCCCCTAGCCTTCGCCACTGGAACTGGAGGTTCCTAGTTTTGGCAATCGACTATCCAACTAATGCCGATTATGCGTATTGGGACCTCGATTAATGTGGGCACTGGTTCCGGTACCTTATTCTGGATAGATAGATGGTCCGGAACCAGACCCTTTGCAGAGCGGTTTTACGCTTTATTCTCTATCTGCACCCGCCCACAGCTTACTGTGGGCGTGGCATTAGATAACCTAAGCTCTATTGCCTTCCGGCATACCTTTGGGGCAGTGGAGTAGGCACAATGGGAGGAGCTGCTTGAGTGCATTGCCTTACACACCCCCTCCCTTGAGCCTGACTTCCTGACTTACGCCTTGAGCCCAATGGCAGGTTCTCCACAAAGTCCTTGTATCAGGCTATTGCGCCCACTCCTGGGCCTATTGAGCTCTCGGTGATATGGGAGATTAAGCTACCTATGAAGATCCACATTTTCCCTTGGCAATGGGTACGCGACCGTATGCCTTCGGGCACAGAGGTGCGTAAGTGTAATGGTCCTGAGGACGGACTTTGCCCCATATGCACTGTCCCGGAGGACTCCCACCACATTTTCTTCCCGTGTCCGGCGGCTCGATTCCTTTGGAGTTGCTTCTGGGAAGTTGTTGGTGGGGATTGGTGCCACGACAACCTTCCGGACATGTTTGGGGAGATCCTTAGGCTCCCCAACCCTAGACGTGTCTTCCACTGGGTGGCTATGGGTACCCTCGCATGGACCCTTTGGTGCACCCGCAATAAATTAGTCATTGAAACACGTGATTCCTTGTCGTGTGACTGATGCAATCAACAAAATGTGTGGCTTCTTACAGCTATGGAGACCGCTTAGCAAGCGGCGTGACCGGGACATCATCAATGCCATCATCACGGGTCTTCGCTCCACTGCCTCGGCGTTAGCGCCGCCACCCCCGCCACCTCCTCCGGAGCCGGATTAGCACCTATTTTCTTATTATGTTCGGGGCTTGTTATGTTGTGCCCCAGATGCTATTTGAGATTTCTCCTCCTTCCTCTCTCCTTGAACTTGAACCTGAACTTGACTTGCTGTTGGATGCTTGGTGATGTTGCTTTATAATATAAAGCGGGGGAAAACCCTTTTTCGTAAAGAAGAGGCCCGAGGCGCAGAGGATCCAGCCGACGAGCCAGAGCAGATGTGCTAGTCCTGGGTCGCCGGAGTCGAGGGAGATGACGCTGGCAAACAGACAGCGGCTGGCGATGGCGACCGCGGTAGCGAGGGAGCCGAGGGCAAGGCGCATCCGGTGGCGGCGGTACGGGAGCAGCAGCGACAGCGCCGCTGCGGCCACCTGGAGCGCGGCGCAGCAGACCGCCAGCCTAAACCCAACGACGGTGTCGTCCCCGCACCGCAACATCTGCATGATCGATCGATCGGCCGTGATGTAGGAGAAGGGGACGACGGCAAGACAAGGGAAGTACTCAGTTACCTGGCTGCACACGGCGAAGCCCAAGGCGCAAGAGACGGTGACGACCGCAAGGCGAGGGAGGTAGCACGCGGTGAGGAGCGCCAAAGCGCTGATCCGTCGGATGGCATCCACAGGGAAGTACTCCCTCCATTCGAAATTACTTGTCGCGGAAATGGATGTATCTAGACGTATTCTAGATACATCCATTTCCACGACAAGTAATTTCGAACGGAGGGAGTAGCAGGCAGTGACGAGCCCCAAGGAAGGCTAGGGAACAGACGAGCGTCCATCGACGCCGATCCGTTCCGTGGGTGGATCCAATCCAAGGCAGCTACCTTAACAACAAGGAGTCAAGGACGTACGCAGAACACGGTTTAAATTCGAGTCAATTACATCGAGTTATAATTTGACGCAAACGGTCACTTTAGTGTT
The DNA here is from genome assembly GCF_002162155.2 of Triticum dicoccoides. Lineage (NCBI taxonomy): Eukaryota > Viridiplantae > Streptophyta > Magnoliopsida > Poales > Poaceae > Triticum > Triticum dicoccoides. Next base: position 33,207,032 of record NC_041390.1, on the reverse strand, counting down.
AGAACCATGATGAAAGATTGGTCAATAACTAATGGTGGATTGATCTGAGTGAATTGGTCAAACAAGCAACTTCAATACTTAGTATTAACTAGTAGACTGCCCGTGCGTTGCCACGGGCATTTTAGATTTTGTACTGGTTGCACGTCAAATTTTTCATGGTTAAAAATATAGCCAACAGATTCTCAAAAAAAAGATAGGCAATAACAGATGAAAAAACAATATATATTGTTTAAAAAAAAATTACAAGCTTTTATTTGCATTTTTTAAATATGATAAATCTATTGATGATTTTTTTCTTTTATTTGATTTGTGTAGCTTCGGATTTGGTGTACCGACTCAAAAAGAGCCCACATAAGACTCAAAAGGAAATGTGTGTTAGTTACCATGACATAAAGGAGAAGCCTACTTACTCTCTCTCCTTCTCCCTCCCCCTCCCTCTCTCCCTCTCTCTCTATATGTGGAGAAAGTAGGAAGAAAAAAAATGCATTTCAGTTCTCAATATAGAAATTTAAGAGTGAATAAACCTAAATGTGAGAGTGGGCCGTAGTACACTGCAAGAACTTTCAAGTCTCATCAGTGGCATTATAAGCCTAATTCAAGGTAAGGCAATATAAAATGTTTGAAAAAAAACAATTTTCTAAAATATTGCAAGGCAGCCCGGAGATATTGACGTTCTGAATTGCTAAGAGATTAAATGCTTAATACAATCAACTGAAAAGCTACAAGCATGCTTCTCCATTTTGAGCGGTTCACCTAACAGGAACTACTTCATTAACACCCATAGTCATTCCAGATCGCCTGCAAAAATATGAGGTAAGTGAGTAAATATTATATAAATAAAATTTTCAGTTGAGTTGAAAGGCTAAATATAAAAACCAACAAATATAGGCAAGGTTATTTCCTTCTGCTATTTTAATGAGCACCAATAACCTCCTTGTCAGCATCATAATATATCAAGTTTATACTACTTATGAATATAAATAATATGATTAATTAACAAATCTTTGATTGTAAAAGATGTGAAAAACACTTCGATATTTCAAGGAATCACATGGTGTGAGTATTGTCTTAAAGCTTTCAAGATGGCCACATTTTTTAAGTAGAATAGCTAGTGACTCCTTACACCAATTCTAAGTTCACCATTGTTACATGTACAAAAGGGGAAAACACACCATGAATAAGAGAAAAAGGATAGAGAGCTGTTAAGTTCATCACATTTTTCATTTGCTTACAGGAGAAATAAGACAATACCCCCTGAGACAAATTTGTTTTTATTGTAAAGCGAGTTCCTCTGGTTGTTAAAAAGATGCCTATGTGGTTGATCTGGAAGGCAAAGGAGAATTTCATAAGATGTATATGGTACCTTCCTAGAACAAAAAAAAGATAACTATATATTTGCAGGAAATGTAGCGTTCAATTCCAGGAAATGTAATAGCACACCGGGTCATATTTCTTAATGCATAGAAATCTGGAAAGTATTATTACTTTGGAAAAAATGGACAGTGCAAATGAGCATGGTCCAATGCAGGTTCTACAGCTTCTATTGTACGCGTGTTTTTACACAAAATTTACCGGTCACACAAAGGAACAACATATGTTTTAGTAGGTAACTGAATATGCTTTGGAAGATGATGGCTTCCTAACATTTAAGCACATAACTGACCCCTACTGGACCATGGGACATGAATCGGATGTACAGGAGAAGAATAAACATATAGGTTTTATTTCTGCTATACACAGGCCACAGCCTACATGTACAACATTGAGAAACTCCTCGTGTATATACCCTCCTTTTGATAGGTCATGAAGATTGCCAGCAATGAGAATCTCATATAGTACTTAGGCCTGAAAATTTCACCATTGGTACTCTCCTGGGAATTAGTCATCAGTACTAAAATGAATGGCATACCTCGCAAGAAATTTCATACAACTCCACTGCTGGTACTTAGGTGTCAAATTTTCAGCATATATGTGAACATTAAATAGACCTCACATACCTAAAGAAATTAGGAAAAACACTCAGGCTGCAGTACTACTCCCGTGTCCTCGCCAGTTTCGGAGCAACCTACCGTGCCCTCGCCGGTTGGGGCACGACCCCTACATCCTTGGGGGTGGCCACGTCCACCTTCATCCTCGCTTGGGCAGGAACAGCGGCAGCGGCAGTGTTGTCAATTTCGGCGGGCCAATCGCATCCTACCAGGTTGAGGCGCAGCTCCTACATCCTCGTGCAGCATGCACTTGCAGCCTCGCTTGGGGCCAAACAGTGGGGGTAACAACATTCCGCCGGTTGGGTCCAAACATGGCCGAGGATTTAATCAAGTTGTTGTTTAGCCTCATCATCGGATCATTGACTTTTCCAGATGAAGCATCCTTAGAATGACTTGGTTTAACTCCTGGAAATAGCATCCAGTGTTAACATAGTGTTAACTAAACAAATCTACAAAGTCACTTGTCAAACCAACAAAAGGGAGAAAAATGAAGTACCAGACTTTCATTCGTCAGCTCTATTGTGGTGGATCTATTTCAGTTCTTGCATCTTTAACTTCACTACTGTACTCAACATATACATCAATGCCGAACGTTTTTAGCAGAGATTCAACATAATCTTGTGAAAAATGCTAGACCTACAAACAATTGCTACTTAATCTTACGGGCTCCTTCGTCTCCTAATCAAAATTGCCCCCCTCAATTTGGGGGGGTAGGCCCCACGGCGCATTAATATCCAATGAAGGGCAGCCACCTCACCTTGTAATTACTCGTAGATGTAGCCTCAGATTAGGGTCTTTTGGATTAATTGAATCAGCAGCAGATGGTTCTTTTGTTAATATTATATATAACCAGGGGCAGTGAAGATTTCTGCATGATATATAATCCTAAACACTGGCAAATCAATGTTATTCAGTAGAGTTTTTTTTTTTGTGGGGATGGTATTCAGTAGAGTTATAGTGGGGAGGAATTCAAATTTATAGTCTTCATCAAAATCAAATCAAAGAGAATTCTGATTACTGGAGCCACATGTTTCGATCTACAAGCACGGCAAAATAATTTGAGTTGATTATGCACTCCGGACATGATGAAATTTTATTGTTACTTTGTGACCAGTTGTTAATTATACAGAACAAAGAAAGAACAGTGGCATGTTGGCTCAGGCATACTGGCTGCCGTTCTATCGCTGTTGCAGTCGCCGCCCCTCCTTTTTTTTCTATAACTGAAAGCCGATGTATATATTAAAGATTCTGCATTCCTTTTAAACAATTGTGAGAGATGTGCAACAGGTACGCCAAATCACTGTTGCAGTCGCCGCCCCCCTCCTTTGTTGCTCTGAACTCGTTGTCAGCACAATGCACCGTACGTTTATATCAAATTCATAGGCCAAATCATCTAACATACATGAAAGGAAAATGCAGCTGCTGGAAGGTGAAGCAAGTTAGTGATGAAAATACCTTATACGGCCAAGTTCTCCTCTTTCTTCAGCAAGACTACAGGGGTACGCTTGGCTTCATCGTCAATGCGGAAAAGCTTAGCTACATCAGGACTGGTAGTATGGTAGAATTTGAATGTGGCTTCCAGCCTTGAAGCAGCAGCAAGCTCGTTACTTTGAGCACCCTACAGCTTCTGACAAGATTTATTGATCACTACACGACGTCTGCATTAACTAAGCTTGCAAGCGCATCTCTACCATTATGATTTCGTGGAAACACATGGAACATGCAGGTCAAGAACAAATAAGGCAGAGAATTTTAGCATCAAAGCAATTAATCACACAATATGTTTCTTCTTTGCCAAGGAGGATGCTACTAAACCAACAACCAGGAAGCCATGTGGGTCAGATGTTAGATAAAGACGCATATTATAAGCTACTGAGTTTTGCCCAAGCATGATCAGATATGCATATTTTTTTTCTATAAAGAACAATTCCAAGGGGTAATCAAATCCCAAGGCATGCTATAAAATTTGAAAACTTTCCCATCACTATTCAGAAGTTAAACACGGGATGAACACCTTATAGAACTAACGTGCATGCTAGAGAACAACATTTCCATTACAGAACTATCCTTTAGTATTTCAAGAGATCGAGAACAATAAAACCATGTGACCAATCTTAAGTGGGCAACTATTCCTCTGATAGTACAGTGGACATTTATCTGAATAGTTATGTGAATAAACTCATTTACTGAACTAACAAGTACCTTCTTAGTCGTCCTTGCTGACAATGGTGGCTGACCATTCTTTTTCTTCAGGAACTGCTACTCTTAGTAAAGGTACACATAAAACAATTTTGCTACTCTTAGTCAATTTTAAAACACATCAAACTTGACATGCATATATACAGAGAGTATAATGTTAAGCAAACGGAAAAAAGAAAAATAATATCATAAGATTGTAAAAAAATAGGATGACAGAGCTTAGTATTGAAGGATAGCTTGAACAAATAAGATGGGTATCTATATATGAGTGGAGTTAAACATGAATTCTTTGTTCTGTCCAAGCAAGATCAATCATGAGCACATCATCCAATTGCTATACCATGCAACATCTTTCTTCGGTAGTGCAAGAAGCAAACTTTGCTTGCAAGAACCCTCCCCCCCCCCTCCCCCTCTGCGAGAAGAAGAATCTTGGTGTAAATAAGTACTCCTACAAGATATTGATTGCATCAATAAATTAAGTCCCCACAAAAAAATCAATGAATCGAGTCCCCGACTGGCTTACCTAAATCTTTGACAGGTTATTATGCTCTAGCTCATGCGTGCTGAAGAGAATTATGATGGTACACAAAGAAAGGTTTCAAAACTGTCGGGATTCTTAATTGCCTATGCATCGGATGCTTTCCACAATTTTAATGCAACATAAAGGTAATTTGATGAGAAAAAAGGTGAACCCTATGTGCGAGAAATTTAGTACTATATACTTATACGTTTGAATAAAATTATCTAACTATTTCTAGCCAAGATAAATGGGCACCATCACTATGCTAGTACTCAACCAGAGAAGCAAAAAATGTCCGTGTGTGCTAAACTGCTAATCAGTTAATCACATACACATATGAGCTAATCATGTGTGCATGAGTGGCGGAATTAGAGACAAAGCAAACTCCTTTATGTCTTTCACTTTCTTTTGTACCTAATTAAGGGAAATAAAATTGCTAGCTAATCGCCCATGCGTTGAACCAATGTTTACTCCGCAGCAACTGTCGAACCAATGGTCTCTTTCTTTCGTACCCATAGACCCCGAATAAGGTAGTCGGACAAAGCAAGTTTTGCCACCAATGGCCGGAGAAGTGATGCTTAATTATTTAAACCTAACTTTTGCGGAGATTTAGACCTAATCTTTTCAAGTTTCTGAAGAACAAACTTCTGAAAACTGCCTTGTCAATTAGAACACCTCCCTCCCTCCCTAACCGCTGCGATTTGCAAACATGCATTGATGCATATATGTTGGCAGTGGCACCGCTGCCACCGGTCACCAACAACAAACTGAAGCAAAACCATGCGTACATACACCTAATCACCCTGTTTAATTATTACTAACTTGCTACTTAGTGTCCGGGAGCTGAATTGAATGAATTTTCTACCTTCTTCACGTAAAGTTTCCAACTTCCCAGTGTTTGTCCTTTCATTCGGGAGCTCTTTCAGTCAAATATCTTAGCATAAAGTTTCATGGCATCATGATCTGGTCTCAGTTACAGTTCAGACCAACCACCATGCTAAACGAGACAATGCGCCATTTGCAGGTGTACATGATGCAGTTTGTTCAGTTGGGTAAGAGAGCGGAGTACCTCGACAATGCAAAAGTGATGACGCTGCACCAGACACCCCAGTTCATCAGCTTCGCCGTAGTGCACATACCCTGAAAGGAACCGGTTGTAGCACCACCAGTAGAACATGAAGGAGGATAAGGTCAACTTGTTGAGGAGTCGATGGACGGAGAGGACCGAGCCCACGAGGCGGCGATATCCTGATCAGGAAGAGAGCAGGGTCAAGAAGTGACAGGGATGCGTCGGCACGCACCTCCCGGCGAGGGGAATCGGCCTGAGGCGGCGTCATTGTCTTGATTGAGGTAGATGACGTGCTGCCCCGGAGGTCGATGGGAAGACGCGATGGCGTTCATCTCCTCGTCGTGGCCAACCTGACGCGGTAGATGAATAGGGACCGGAGTTGGCGGCGGCGGACGTGGCTGAGGCGTCGGGGCACGAGCGGAGCAGATGGCGGCGCGGCTAGGGCATAGGGTGGCGGTGGCAAGGCCGCAAGGAGGAAAGGGAGTCTACGGCGGGGTAACGCCGAGATTGG
>NC_041390.1:33191133-33200358 GCF_002162155.2 Triticum dicoccoides | reverse complement strand
GGAGTGAGGGAGAAGGTGGGTGCGGTGACGCCGGGATCGGGGGAGGAGATGGGGGCGGGCAGCGCCGGAAGCCGGGGAGGAGGTGGGGGGCTGGCGGCGAAGGCATCTGGAGGCTCGAGGATTTTTTTTTCGTGCGAGCCGGGGATTTTTTTTAGGTTTTTTTCGTAGGTTTTTTTAGGACGAAAATAAACCAGAAGAGGTGGGACGAAAAAAACCTGGAAGCGAGACTACCAACTGCTCCATTAGGAGTAGAGATTCTTTGGCTGAAGAATTGTGTGTTGTTTAAACAAGATGCATTGCTCGTGGCTTGAGAGAGCAATATCTCCCACTACAGGAATCAGCTATTTTGCCGTCTGCCATGGCGGACAACAAAGGCATGAACGGCGGACGGCAAAGGCTTTTGCCGTCAGCCGCGGACGGCAAAAGGCTCCAGCAAAGTAGGCTACGGTAAACAGCTACTTTGCCGTCTGCTTCCTGGCGGCTGACGGCAAAGGACCTTTGCCGTCTGCGGCGGACGGCAAAGAGAGCGGACGGCAATAATTGCGCTGTCAGTCCGTTAAGTGGTTAACGGCAGGCCTTTGCCGTCCCCGCTGACGGCAAAATTTCTAGTGTCTTTGCCGTCCGCCGTATGATGTCATCTACACGTCACTACATGGCAAGTTCTTTGCCGTCCGCCACTGATGGCAAAGTCTTTGCCGTCTGCCACTGTAGGCAAACTGACCAAATGGGTCAGCTCCCAGGAAGCACAGTTGGATGCCACGTGTCTTCTTTGCCGTCTGCGGCAGACGGCAAAGAGCCCGTTGCCGTCGGTGGCAGACGGCAAAGAGCCTGCCATGTTGGCTCTTTTATCTGTTTTTTATTAAATCCAACAATTTTCATCACAAATATATATGACATATATAGATATATTTCAAAAGGCCATTACAGAGCAAACATACAAGATATCCAACACATAACTTCATCATCCAACCATATATATTACATGCATAGTTCCATCATACATAACAAGTTCAACATAGAGGCATCCAACCATATATATTACAATAATTTCATCCAACGATACATGCATAGTTCAACGATACAAAAGAAACAGAGAAAGGGATAAGGAGCACTCCATCTATGCAAGCTTTCGTCAAGTGAATGAAATCTGCAAAATGAAAAATAAGAAAGTTAGAACAAGAACAGTAGAACAAGAAGAAGAGTAGAACAAGAAGAAGACTAGAGCAAGAAGAGTAGAACAAGAAGAAGACTAGAACAAGAAGAGTATGTCATTTATGAGCTAACTTACGTGAAATGGATCATATATGAGCTAACTAAGTTGAAATGGGTCGTTTATGAGCTAGCTAAGGTGAAATAGATCATTTATGAGCTAACTTAGTTGAAAGGGTCGTTTATGAGCTAACTAAGGTCAAATGGATCGTTTTTTAGGTAACTTAGGTGAAATGGATCATTTATGAGCTAACTTAGTTGAAATAGATCGTTTTTTAGCTAACTTAGGTGAAATGGATCATTCGTGAGCTAATTTAGTTGAAATGGATCTTTTTGAGCTAACTTAGGTGAAATGGATCATTTAAGAGCTAATTTAGGTGAAATGGATCGTTTTTTAGCTAACTTGGTGAAATGGATCGTTTATGAGCTAAATTAGTTGAAATGGATCGTTTATGAGATAACCTAGGTAAGATGGGTCATTTTGGAGTTAACCTAGGTGAAATGGGTCATTTTAAAGCTAACATAGGTAAAATGGATCATTTAGGAGCTAATCTAGGTAAAATGAGTCATTTTTGAGCTAACTTGGATGAACTGAATCATTTATAAGCTAACCTAGGTAAAATGGGTCATTTTAGAGCTAACTTAGGTAAAATGGATCGTCTATGAGCTAACTAAGCTAATTATGCAATTTTTGACATAAGTAAGCTAAGTACAGATCGTTTTAGAGCTAACTTAGGTAAAATGGATGGTTTTGGAGGTCAGTAAGCTTATTAAGTCATTTTGGAGGAGAAGAAGCTAAGTCTAGGTCATTATGGTAAGCATTGGAGGAAATAAAGCTAAGTCTAGGTCTTTATGCATGTGTTAAGCAAAACACTAGATAAACTTACCAAGATCCAGGAGGTGTAGGAGTGGGGTGGCTCGTGTCGGTAGATGGAGAAGGATCGTACGATGCTTGTCTGGAGTTACGCTGCACCAAAGATCATTTCCAATGTCTTGTTAGCATGATGACACTCAAATGTTAAGACTAGCAAGTAATGTCCATTCAAATAAAACTCACCGTGGTCCCAGGAGCAATCACTGGCATCGGCGGAGCGGTCTGACCTGTCTTCTCGCACACAGACTGCACATTTGGTTTTGACGACTCAGTCATACTAGTTAGTAATGAGACAAACACTACATGAATGTTTTGGCTAATCTGCAGAAGAAACTTACCACAAGGAGCTCGTACATGGCCCTTGCCTGCATGTCATTCCGTGCCCTCTCCTCCTCCATCATCTTTCTCGTCCTCTCCTCCAACTCCCGCTGCCTCTCCGCCGCCTCTGCCAGAAGTTTCTCCGTTCTATCTCTCTCACTCTGTATAGCAGCGTGCAACACCACTCACATGACCATTTATAATCATTGATGGAAGCGCACACAATGTAATTAATGGAGAAAGATAACTGAGTACGTATCACTAACCTTGATGGCGAGTTGCACTGGCCGTTCACGAGGCCTTATCTCAGGAGCGGAGCTCGACTGGCGCGCCTTGATCTCCGGGAGAGTGCTAGGACAACGGATAAGTCCATCTCCAATGGCTATGGAGCCATGGGACCTCCCGCCACCAGATATCATCACCAGCTCTGGATCAATGGGACCCTGGCTCGGGTTAAAGTCCTCCCCTTTCCTCGCCTTCCCCTCATCTCTATATCTCACGAGCTTGTTGTGGGAGGAGATGTTGGTGAAGTTGTTTGCATCATCGAGGTCAGACTGAGAGAAAGCCTTGACTTTCTTGAAAGAGGCAGTGTGGGCCATGGCATACAGGTCGTACACCTCTGGCACCTTATCCGCCTTATTGTAGCGTGCCTGAAAGAGAGAAACAATGAAAATTAGTAATTAAAGGGCTCAAACTAGCATGCTGAATGAATTGCATGAATCATGAAGCAAACCACATACCCAGTTCCGCCCGAACTGATATAAGTTGGAGCTGCCTTGATGGTGTGGCACACCTTCCATTTGGGCACGTTTGTCCTTGGCCTTGTTGTGGAGGGCTAGCCATTGTTTTGAGCACCACTCATCGACCAACACCTCCCAACAATCCATCCGATCCACACACCATCTCGGAGGCGTCTAAGTTAGCAAATAGAAAGTTGAGCGCTACGGCTAAGAATTACTAAATGAAGGAACTTAAGTAGAGAAGGCCTTAAGAATTACCTTCATGTACTGCTCCTTACTCAGGAACTTATCGCGGCATGCCGGCTTGGTCTTCTTGATACCACGCAAGGCGTAGTAGTGTCGAACAGCCTGCACCCGAGCCTCGTGCTGTAAGTTCTGGAGTAGGCGCTTGCAGACGTTCTCGATAACATGTGCCGCGTCCTCCTCGTATCCCTCCTCACACCTGTAGAATGTCTGCAATCAAATGAGACAATATTGATTAGTACAATTAATAACTAGCTAGTTGAAGATTTTTAAATGTGTAAAGGAGAAATTACCCAGAACTTTCTGATCACCATGTCTGCCCTCGTGTCGCACACAACACCGTCGATAATCTCATCCGGCGGGGCCGGGGCAGCCACGTAGTGCTCCCAGCTCAATCCAAGCTCTGGAAGCCGACCCTCACCAGGCAACGTGACAAACCCCGGGAAGTTTTGCCGGCAAAGAACTCCAAGGACGGAGTTGGGCCGGCGGACACTATGATGGTGGTCCCAACCCCTGCAGCATGACAAGGCCAACGCATTAGTTATTTGAAGAAACGTGAATGCAGAAGGTACAAAAATATTAAATGCACTTACGTACCTCTCCCCATCAGGGAAAATCAACCACCTCTGCTCGCGGGTCACCGGCACGGACGGGAGCCGTGTAGCACCACGCTGGTAGACGTTGCCCCCCTCCTCCCCCTCCTCATCAGTCGGCTCCCTGCCATCATCAGCATGGCCACTCGGCTCCCCGCCATGCTCAGGCTGACCCGGCCAGGCACCCCATCCAGACGTGTGCTCCTCCGGGGTCTTGTGGGCCCAAGTCTCGTGGGCCGAAGGCCCATCGCCCCGAGGCTCGTGGGCCGAAGACTCGTGGACCGGAGGCTCGTGGACCGGAGTCCGTGCAGCCTCCTCCTCAGACGAGTCCACCCTAGCAGTCACGTGCTCGGGTGAAACAGCTGGGGGTGGTGGCGAGGAAGGCGCCCTAGCAGTCACCGTACGTCCTCTCCCGCGACCACGTGCTCCAGCTCCTCTCTTCTTCTTACCTCGTCCCCTGCTGGGCACCGCGGTCGACGAAGAAGGGCCCGGCGGTGTCGCCATACTGTCCAGCAACGCTCGGCGGAGAGGTGCGTGTGGAATGGAAGACCTCACACCACACGCCGACGAAGAAGGGGCCTCGGCGCGCTCCCGACCAGCGCCCACCATCTTTCAACACCTGCCATGACAAAGAATAAACTAAATTAGTACAACATAAAAAAAGTACCGACATGAATAATAATATGTGTATCACTTAAGTGTATCATCATCAAGTACAACATAAAAAAATTGAATACCTGACACTACTAATAATCTCGATCAATATCATCAATAAATGCATAATCATCATCATCGCTATAATCAATGATGGGCTCATAGGGTTCATTGGCATCAACATGTGCAAGGCCACCTTGACGTAATCGGTCAAGCATTGACAGGTCATCCGCAGCAGTAACCTCTTCTTGTTCCGGCTCTTCTTGTTCCTCCTCTGGGGTGATGTCGGATTCATTGTCGTTGTCTACTTCAATGTTTTGGGGTGAGGTATAGCGGTTCTTGAAACGCTTTTTGGAAAGACGTGTCTCTTGGAAGAATTCTCCTTCATATGTGTCTGGGTTAATGTGAGGTTCATAATCCTCTTTCTTTGGGGGAGAAAGTCCAGCACGTGGCGACACTTCATAAACGACATCCCAACCTTTCAAATTTGGATTAGTTTGGCAGGCCCACGGTAGATAGAATACTTGGATCGCCTGTTGAGCCATAATATAGACATCAAGAACATCTAAATGAGTGCTTTGGTTGATTTCAACTAGCCCTATATGTTCATGAGTCCTTCTAGTCTCCTTCGGCTGAAACCAATAACATTTGAAGACTACGACATTCGGTGGGTTTTCACCATAGAACAGAAGTTCATAAATTGCTTCAACTCTCCCATAATACTCGGTACCTCCTTCACCGATAGCAGATACACAACGATTTGTAGACTTTCGGTCGGCCATAGATAGCTCTTTGCCATAGGTACGAAAGCGATACCTGTTGATGTCGTACTTGTCAAATGAACGGACCTTATAGTCAAAACCATTAGCGACTTGTCTCAATTCGGCGTCCATAGACTCTGAATTAGCCTACAAGGTTAATATGAAGGATTGTTGCATTATGCACAAATTAGCGAATGAAATGAAATTGTCTAATAGAAATTACCATTTGTTTGAACCAAGAGATGAAACCGGGATAGCCACCTCCTTGCTTTGCGAGAAGCTCATACTCTTCGACGGAATCCTTTTGGATCTCCGCTCCATACGAGAATATGGCGACGTATCGACTGTATGATATATCCAGGAATAAGAGTAGTTCAAAGGAAATAGAAGTTGCGAAACAATGTACCGAGAACTTACTCGATGTACGGCCGCACTTCTATCAGGTTGTTGAAGATATACAACGAAATGGTCCGCCATTCTTCGTTATCCAAAGATACTGGATGTGAAGCACTAGCTGGTGCGAGATTCCCTTTGAATAGGCCGAGGTTGGATCCACCCTTTTTAGGCTCGTCAGCATTGTACCGAGGCTTCGGATTATGCAAATGACGATTTTTGGCTTTGTAGTGCGCTGTTACGAAGTTTGCCGCCTCCTCTGTGATGAATGCCTCAGGCATCGATGCTTCAATTCTACGTTTATTTTTACATTTTTCTCGAAGCGTCTTCTGCATCCTCTCAGTTGGGTAGCACCAACGATTTTGCACGGCCCCCCCCCCAATCTTGCCTCGGTCGGGAGATGCAAAATCAAATACTGCATTGGATTAAAGAAGCCCGGTGGAAAGATCTTCTCTAACTTGCAGATAAACTCCGGCGCCAACTCTTCCATTTCTTCTAGCACGCCAGGCGATAGTTCTTTCGCACAAAGAACACGGAAGAAATAGCTGAGTTCTGCTAGTACTAGCCATTCATCCTCAGGGATGAAGCCACGCAACATCACCGACATTACCCGCTCAATCCATATGTGCCAATCATGACTCTTGAGACCAAATATCTTCAGTTTATCAAGATTCGCTCCCCTCTTTAGATTCGCTGCATACCCATCGGGGAACATCAACTGCTGTTGCACCCACAAGAGAATTTTCCTCATAGCTGGCCTTCCAAGATTGAACCATGCCTTTGGCTTCGTCCAGTTCTGCTTTCCTTTCAGTTCTTTCATGTTTTCTAACGGCCTATCACATAGCGCCTCCAGATCGACTCTAGCCTTAGTATTATCCTTTGACTTCCCATCTATGCCGAACAATGTACCAAAAAGTGCCTCGGCGATATTCTTCTCAGTGTGCATCACGTCGATGTTGTGTGGGCAAAGGAGGTCTTTGAAGTAAGGCAGATCCCATAAGCATGTTTTGTGAGTCCACGCGTGCTTAGTATTATACCCCTTGAAGTACCCTGGACGTTGTCGATCTGGCTCGAGAGCGTTTAACTGATCCAGGGTCTGTTGGCCTGTCAATGCAGGTGGTGCAGAGTTTTTGACAACTCTACCCCTGATGAAGTTCTTCTTGTCTTTCCTGAACTTATGGCGAGGATCCAGGAACTGTCTATGCATGTCGAAGCAAGAAAACTTGCGACCGGCCTGAAGCCAACGAAACTCAAGAGCTCCCTTGCATGTGGGGCACGGGAACCTTCCATGCACACACCAGCCAACGAATAGCGCATACGCCGGCAAGTCATGCGTCGAGTACATGTACCAGACACGCATTATGAAGTTCCGTTTGCTAAAGGCGTCGTATGTCTTGAACCCATTATCCCAGGCTTCTTGCAATTCGTCCTTAAGCGGCTGCATGTACACATTCATATTTTTGCCCGGATAGTTGGGTCCTGGAATTATCAACGTCAGGAAAATGTTCTTTCTTTGCATAATCTGTCCGGGGGGGAGATTGAGTGGAAAGACAAATACGGGCCAACAACTATATTGGGCTGCCGTCATACCAAACACACTGAACCCATCCGTGCTAATGCCGACTCGAGGATGCCTCGGATCTGCCGCTTTGTCAGCATGTAATTCATCAAACTTTTTCCACGCAACACCATCCGATGTGTGTACCATCATCAGATTCCCATCTGCATCTAGTTCGGTTCTTTTGCCTGTTTTGTGCCATGTCATCTGTCTGGCCGTCTCTTCGACCATGAAAAGACGTTGAAGTCTTGGTACGATTGGCATATACCGAAGAACACTAACGGGGATTTTGGTCTGTGTCTTCTCACCCATACCGTTGTCTACCACAATATACCTGGAAGACTTGCAAATGGGACAATAGTTCAAGTCCGCATAGTCAAGCCTAAATAAGGCACATCCTTTCTCACAGGCATGTATCTTCTCATAGGGCATCTTCAGTGCACGGAGGATTTTGTCCGACTGGTACAGGTTTGCAGGCATTACATGGCCTTTGGGTAGAAAGCATCCAAATACTGTCATAATTGCGTCATAGCATTCTCTGCCCAAGTTGAACTGAGCCTTCAGAGCCATTACTTGTGAGATGGCATCCAACTGACAAAGCTCAGTGTGCTCGTGGAGCGGACGTTTCGAAGACTCCAACATTTCATTGAAGGCCTTTGCAGATTCCTCCATCTCCTCGTCCGAATCCCGAGCATCATCATAGCCTTGCACCATGTTTTCCATCCCGGTACCATGCTCGTCGGTGCGACGACGATCCACCTCAGCTCGGTCACGTTGGGCAGACTCACCATGAAATGTCCACACCGTATAATCGGGCGTAAAACCACTCTTCTGCAGGTGTTTGCCCATTTCAGCCTCTGTCTTCTTTTCCCAATTGCCGCACCGGAAACAGGGGCACCAGGTTTTCTTTTGGCCATTTGCAAATGCGGCTTGCACAAACCCCTTAGTTTTTGTGAACCATTCAGCGCTCCATTTGTTCTGACCAGTGTGACCGGTATACATCCAAGCACGGTCACTCATCTTGACTTTCAGAGCTACTGGACACACAACAATTATATATGTAATTCACCATGTATATATTCATTAGTTGATCTACTTTGTCAATTTTATTATGTCCATGCAACCTACACTCTAATAGGTAATGATAGGTCCTAATCCCACCCATGTATGTGTAGATTGGGTTCATTTTCCCATGCTATGCTCCGGATCCGACGCAAAATTTCGGCAGCACCTCCCCGCTGTTCTCCTGATACACGTCTCTGCAATAAACAGAGAGGATGTGTACTCGGAGAACAATAGGGGAGGCACTGACGAAATATATGCGTCGGATCCGGAGCAAAGCATATGGGAAAACGAACCCAATCTACACATACTCGGGCTGTCCATGGATAGCGTTGGACAATTTGAAAGAATCAAGGTTATAAATATGCAAATGCATGCATATTTATAACTATGGCGCTTTCGAACGGGAGACACATATTGGTTACGCATATTGATGATTCAAGACACATATATAGCTAGCTATCAAGTTTCATCGGAATAGATCAAATAATTAATGGGGGAGGAGGACTTGTCATTTGTGCTCACCCACGAACGAAGGGGCAGAGCTCGTCAAACGCACGGCGAGGTCGTCGAACACCAAACCTCGCAGCGATGAAACAACTGCACATTTAAAACTACACGATCAACACAATTATACATGATGTTTTTCATAACAAAATCGAAAAATATATGACCTAACTAATAATTCACAAATATATGACCCCGTCGGCCTCTGGAAGGCCAAAGAACACCTTTTCGGGAGGTGTCGGTGGTCGGGGTGTCCTGTCGGTGTCGGGGTGCCGTGTCGGGGTCGGGGTGCTGTTTCGGGGTCGGGGGGTCG
>NC_041390.1:33190249-33190829 GCF_002162155.2 Triticum dicoccoides | reverse complement strand
CGTGTCAGTGTCAGGGTTGGGGTGTCGATCGGGTCGGGCTCGGGGTCGGGGTGTCCGGGTCGGGGTCGGGGTCGGGGTGTCGTGTCGGGGTTCTGGGTCGGGGTCGGGGTGCCGGGTCGGGTCGGGTTTTTTTCCTCTTTTTTCCTTTTCTTCTTCTTCCTCTTCTTCCTTTTCTTCCTTTTCTTCCTTTTTTTCCTTCTTCTTCTTCTTCTTCTTCCTCCTTTCCTTTTTCCTCTTCTTCTTCTCCTCCTCTCCTCTTTTTTGTTCTTCTTCGTCCTCTTCTTCTTTTTTCTTCTCCTCCTCCTCCTCTTCTTCTTCCTTTCCTTTTTCCTCTTCTTCTTCTCCTCCTCTCCTCTTTTTTTCTTCTTCTTCTTTCCTAAACCTAAACCTAAACCTAAAACTAAACCTAAATCTAAAACTAAAACTAAAATTAAAACTAAATATAAACTAAACATAAACCTAAAACTAAAAAACAGAAAAAAGGAAAAAACTAAATCTAAACCTAAAACTAAACCTAAAACTAAAACTAAAACTAAATCTAAACTAAAAATAAACCTGAAACTAAAAAACAAAAGAAAAA
>NC_041390.1:33179394-33189764 GCF_002162155.2 Triticum dicoccoides | reverse complement strand
GGCGCGCGTGTGGGAGTAGGGGAGAGAAACAGAGAGAGAGAGGGGCGGGGTGGGGGCGCGCCGTTAGATATGTTAAATCTTTGCCGTCCGCCCCCCTTTGTCGTCCGCTTATTTGCTCTTTGCCGTCTGCTAGCAGACGGCAAAGAGGGGGGCCCGTTAAGTTTTTTTTAAGCAGCTCGTCAGTGGGGCCCCTCCCTCTTTGCCGTCTGCTAGCCGACGGCAAAGAATCTTTGCCGTCAGCTAGCGGACGGCAAAGAACTGGCTGATGGCAAAGGCTTTCTTTGCCATCAGCTAGTTCTTTGCCGTCTGCTTTCGGGTAGCTAATGGCAAAGAGCTTCTTTGCCGATGGCAAAGTAGCTGATTCCAGTAGTGTCCACGAAATCCTTGACGGCATCGACAATGGAGATCAGGCAAGGATCAGAAATGGAGCTGAAAGGCTTCATGATTTGGCTGGTAGAATTGGAGGGAAACAACAATCTCCTGATTGCGTCAGAGTGCTGCCAGGGAGGAAGCTGATTCTGGTGGCGAATCAATGTCATGATCAACACATACATAAATTGATCAACTGAATAGTGTCAGCAACGGTATTGTCAGGAATAGAGGAAATCGAAGGACTTGAACTACTCCGTATAAACTAGAGCGAGTGCCTAGTAGGCAGTGGTCCCCATGAAGTAAACTTGCCATACCTGCGTGGAAATGCTCTATGTTCCCTTTCGAGTGGTCGTTCAATATATCAACAAAGTTCAAAAAAAAACTAGGCGTTAATTGTGTGTTTTTCCCCCGCCTTGCACTTTTCTGACCAAACTGAACATTAAGCACTAGCCATTTTGCTATCACCTAAAGCCTAGGCACACCTTTTTTAACTATGTATATCAGTACTGAACTGAAACATGCATGCATGGCATTCCTGTCATTGCTGGTCAAAACGCTGGCTATGCAGTAATAAATAGCACCAGGAAGGCATGTGTAATCCAACATTTATTAGCCAAAATCATATAAAAATTCAACAAAAAAACCGCACACAAAATATAAATAAGCAGAAATAAGACGTCAAATCTCCTGGCATAATACAACATGGAAACATAATGAAACAGAAACAGAGAACATGACCGCACACACACACATGATATAAGCAAAAGACCATCATACAAGCAAGCTAGCTTGGAAAGCATAAATCAAATATATCATAAATGTCAATTAACCAAAAAGCAAGTATGTATCTTCATCAGGACAGTTGTCTAATTGTATCCAGAAATAAGATAACAAAGGGAAGTTAGCAATGGACGATAAACCCTATCGTTCCACTTCCGAGTTGACCTTTGGATGCAATGTAGAGGGTTGATCTCTGTCTGAAGCATACAAAATGGAAGAAAACCATATCAAAGAAGCCAATTCCTGCATCTCAGCAACCACAATACAATCTAGGTACCTGTGGAGCAAGCAATGTCATTAGTCAAACCATTTTGAACTATTCATCCATGGAGAAGACGTTAAAGTTATGCAACCTCAGTTATTTTTAATGATTCAAACAGTAAACATTAGCTTTGGCATAAGGAAATTGTACCAAAATTGCCAAAGTCGAATCATCTGAGCATCTATTATATAATTAAGATAAGAGACAAATAAGCCATCACATTCGTCCACATGTGCTAAAAATATATTATCCGTTGATTTAGATTATAGCGGTTGAGATTAAAACATCTAAAAGGGTTACGGAGAACAATATTAGGTGCAATTTTTAGCATATGACACGTTGAGGTACAGTAGAACCCAAATAACACGTCCGATCCTATAGCAAACCACTAGGAAACCTTCCGTGTGATTTAGAAAAAAACAAAGGAATCCGTTCCGTGAGAAAGGACAACGAAGCACACAAATAAGGTAAAGAAAAAAAACAATCTAAAAACATCAGAATCCTTGCAAAAGGAATAAACGATCAGATGATGGGATCATATCCAATCCGGCCCTATTTTCATGTCTGGACTCTCCCGAAGAAACAGTTCCTTCCTGTCTCATCTTCACGCTGCCGCCACATCCGACTCTGGACCCTCCCGAAAAAATAGTCCATGCTATCCTCGAGATTGAATCTCTCATAGGTTACAGAACTATGGGATCCAACTTCTCCATGGAGATTCACTATGGCTGAACAAGGCATATTCTTTCTCAGATGATCAATCAAATCACATAAAGGTCGCGCAGGTTGACGATGTCTTGGATCTCCAGGCTCACGGTGGAGTCTCCTGTCCATCGATTGACTAGATCGATACAAACAAGTAAGCTATCACATCCAGGTTATCAGTTCATCAACGATAATGTCGTCTACAATCTCAATCTTCTGTGCTTCACGACATGATGATTGGTGCAGTGGTAACTGATTTAATGACTACTGTTTTGAAGAGACAAGATAACTTCGTGCAAATTTCCTCCATATCTATCAGCATCCTTGCACCAGCCAGGTACTTAAGCATGACGCAAGGAGGGGTCCAGCGACCATGGCGGGCTAACAGAATCAAGTATCCCGTACATTTCTCTCACATACTCAGGTGCTCATCTCTCTCCTTACCTAGCACACAGATTTTTTGCACGAGCATTACAGTACCAGTAACAGATCCATCAACATCTATTCTTGGCTTTCAAGAGGTTGGTTATATTCACGTTTTTCTATTCTAATATGCTTGGATGAAAACATCAATTGTGATTTCAGGGTTCCGTTCAAGCAAAGTACTAAGCATAAAGCCCGTACCAGTCATGTGTGTCGGGACAGAAGGAAGGAGTCCGTGCATATCTTCCGCATACTCAGCAATGGCGGACCTAGAGAGTATTTTGACTGGGGGCAAAGTATTTGAGAGGGGGCATATTCTTTCAAAATTCAAACACTTTTTGCATATTTTTCAAAAACCACAAGCTAATAATACTGGAGTTTCAAATTTTGAGTGGGGGCCTGGGCCCCCACTCACCTCAATGTAGGTCCGCCCCTCAGGTGCTCATGTCTCTCATCACCCAGTGTCCCAGCCCACATATTATTGTCTATATTTATGTTTCTATCTACTAATATACTTGGATGAGCACAACAGCTCGACTTGGTTTGTTTTCTTTCCATATATGATGCGATGAATTCCTGTGGTGCACCAACTATGGAGTGGCTGGAAGCACCATCTATTCAATTCCAGTGTTATATGCCTAAATACCAAAGAACTGTCAGTCGGAGACCAGAGATCGAAAGCAGGACTGCATCACATCTGCAACATGTCAGCGACACCCCCACAAAAAAAATGTCAGCGACACATACGGCGGATTGAAGCCTCCGCACAACCTGTAGGTGCGTAGGACGTCTTGGTACCGAACAAATCAATCAATGGCAATTAAGATACACACGCGCTTTATGTATTTATGTTTCTACATCCGAGAAAATATTAATTTCTGATCAAATTTAATGTGCACATCATCCACAAACACATATCTACTTTTTCAGCTGAGCACGAGAACAATGGGACATCCAGGAAGAGGCAACCAAGCAATTGAATCCATCCACATAAACAAAATAATCTGCACGGATATATAAATGGCAGAGTCCCAAATAAGGTTGTCAAGTGTTTGGATTAAAGTGAAGCTGAAGCCAAGACGAAAAGCTGATGCAAAATAGTCCGGCTCACCTAGCCTGAGTACACTCCGGTTTAGAGCTGGATATCTCAGAGATCAATCAATGTTAATGACACCAAGAAATTCGCGGTCCTTCACCATTTATATGCTCCGGTTTATGAGGCTCCTATAGTTTTCTTCTAGAACATCAATATTTTCATTTTCATGTTCGTTTTAACAAGAAAATCTAGATACATGATACAATCTGTTTTCAGCAAGTGAAAGATAACACAATATAATAAAAAATCATTTTAAATACATCTTTAGCGAATACATATCAGTTTTAGTATGAAACTCGAAATAGAAGTTAAAGATTATTTCTATACGTCATACAGTGTCTATAAATAGCGGCACCTTAGGGAATATGTATATGAAAATCTTCAGTCTAAATTATATAAGTATTTAACATAAATCTTACAAGTAGAATGAAAATAAAATGGCATGAATAATTTAATTATTCTCCTATGGATATCATAAAATATATTGTGAAATATTACTATGCCAGTGTAGAATGAGTTAGAGTATGAGCATGCATATATTAGTTAGATGTATTAACATGGATAGGTTCTAAAGAGTGGGTCGATCTATGCTTCAATAACGCTGGCATTTGGAAACGAGAATAAAATGCTTTGACTGAAACAATCTAAAAGTAGGCATATCTCCTACCAGGTTGAAACTGTGCATGCCATTGATACAATATGAACAGGTGGATTGGTCAAATGTGCTAGGTGGGGGAGGAGCTATAAAGTCATGTCAATATATAGTCGATATATGATCGTTTTGCAGAAAGCTATAAAGTCATGAAAAACCAAACAACATGAATCATCATTAAGAAATGTAAATGTCTACACCAGTGGAAGATAATGTTGCAGAAAATTTTCAAATGAATATACAACAGAATTTTTCGGTTTAAAGAAATCTATAGAGAGATTAACGAATTATAGAACATATGCAGTGCTGTTTGAGTTGATGGTCGAGGATTGTCGAGGATTTCAACCCAACCTAAGTAAGCATGTCAAATTCCTCATCGCTAATTTCATTCTCATAGATGAGAAATAAAGGCAAGATATGATCCGAGCATCCAACATAGATGTTGTAACATAAGTGTTGTGAATCATATCAGTCAATGAAAAAGGGCGTACACATCATCATAAAGAAAAATCGACAATCTTTGACGATTGTGAGTTAGAAATAATGTCTTCACATTTTTTGTAACAGAAAGTTCCAATTGCATTGGATTAGATCCATACTTTAAAGACATATGCAACCATAGCAAGATGAGTCGGCGTGGAAGCATATGAAGACGGATATTTTCAGTAAAAACACTATGCAACTTGGTTTAGCAACGAGTTTACGTAAGTATACATAATCAATCCATGCTAATGAAGCTCTCAGAAAAATGATTGATTGGATGATAAAAAATGATGGATGGGGGCAAATTGAAGATAAAAACAGGGAGATCAGTACATATAAATCAATGGTTTCCATGTCAGGCTACGCACACCACTTCAGCTGTTCATTTGTTGATGTTCCCTGTTTTACATTGAAAAGTAGCATAAAACTAAGAAGATTTCAATAGGGAAAACATTATGGTACTATTTGGAAATGAGGAATATCCATATTTGATGACATGAAATTTTATGGATGGAACATTCATAGAGGTTTTGGAGGAAAACAAGCATGCTGTATAATCTCATGTGTTTCATTTGTTTGTGTTACTACATGACATTTCAATTCCGGCGGTACTAAATCTTCTTCAGTTCCTAGGTAAACGACCTTAGTAAGTGTCACCATGTTTCCACTAATGTAATTTTTGCTATATTTTGCGGACAATCAAAACCTTTCAGACTAAAGAATTAGAAACACATGAGTTATATCTAGCTAATTTGTGGTGTAGTGGCACACCTCCAACTTCTATTGTTAGCACATTCTCCGTTATTTTCGCCATCTTTTCATGGTAGAGGCTAAGAATGGTTCAAATAACTCCCATAGAGGCAAATGCTGAAACACTTACCTTACCATATCATTTGGAATATATTTATTATCATGGACTCATGGAGTAGAAAAGCAGAAACATTAGGTTTCTAGCTCATATGCATATTTTTTACAAATGCACGAGCTAGATAACTACTAAATAATTGAAATTTATCAAATTCATCCAGCAGAATCCTCAAAACAGGATCTTATTAATTAATACTTCCTTTGTTACAAAAGCGAGATGTTGCTTTTTACACTGCATGACATAAAAAGAACACTATGAGCACTCCTTGTTATGTTGCTAAAAAGAAGATCTGTAACTCGTGATGAAAGCAGCCTACTGAGAAATCTAGTCTTATAACTTTGCCCATGTGTTCAGTATAAAGTCTCCTATGATGGTCAAATTGAAGAAATTATACTACACGGTGCACACGACACATAGCTTGAGTCTACAGCTATATTTCATTCAGCTTCCAAATTTCTGCTATTATATATCGATCTTAAGAAAAGAAAAAACTGCAATGCAGCTATGCAGAAGCAGAACTTGTGACATAACTAAACTAAACAAGACACTGGAAGGAAATTTTTCCCCAGACCATAAGAATTACTTAAACACCAATCAAGCATGGGAAAAGAACACTACAAAACGCAATTGCTACTCCCTCCGTTCCAAATTACTCGTCGCAGAAATGGATGTATCTAGAACTAAAATACATCTAGATACATCCATACCTGCGACAAGTAATTCGGAACGGAAGGAGTACATGTTAAGGTCAACAATCAGCAAAAGAATAATTGAGAGTGCAACACTACTTAAAAATGTTGGCTTAACATGAAAGGATGTGAAAGGCCCTAACCAAATTATTCGGAATATTCTCTATTATCATGGACATATATGATGGGCTCATGGAGTAGAAAAGCAGAAACATCTGGTCAGTGGCATGAGCTAGGTAATCACTAACAAATTAGATTTAGTATAATTTATCATGTAAAATCCTCAAGCAAGGGTCATACATCATTTTATTAATTAATATATCCTTCAATACAAAATACAGGCCACCATTTTACACTTTCATGGCATAAGAAACAAAAAATTTAAGCAGAAACTGTATGGAAGGTCCCGACAGTAATTTAAAAAGAGATTATTTACACGAGACGGTATATATACATGGGCAGGGAGAACAGAAGGGGAGGGGGCACAGGGAGAAGAAAAATATAGCAGGCTAATCAATGAATGAGTGAAAAATATCCCCTTCTTTGATCTAGCTTCGTCACTATCCCAGACCCTATTTTTCTCCTGCGATCTCGATCTCAAGTCCTGGCTAGCCAGCGGCAAAGCTAGCTGAGATGCTAGAGGGAGAAGAGCCCACACTACCAAAAGCAATCTATTTGGTAATCGAGAAATAGTAACTAATTGTCAAAAATAACTTGGTTTTGTTATACCGGCAGTGTAAAGGCTATTACCTGCGTGTTTTTCTAGTTCATAACCATTACATAAAACGCAACCACACAAGCATCAGGGCAGAACACTATAGCACAACATCCCTATATATTGAAGAGATCATCAAACATCAAAATAAACAATTAATATGTGGCACTATTTAAAATTGTTAGGTTGGCACGAAAGGATGCGAATGGCATTCCATCAATGTAAAGGCATGCTATTACCTGCAGCATAGACACTTTCGAATGCATGGTGATGAAAATAAAAAAGTGCCGTCAATCATGCAAAGTTGCTTGGATTGCAATGACTCAAGCTGTACCATGATGACACCATCACCGGCTGTCAGGAACGCCACATTATTTTCCTCTGCAAACCCTATTATGAATGGGTACGCAGCCTCCCCTGAATTCGGGAAAAGTAGCTTATCCAGTTCAGTAGTTCTTCCCATCCCCCATGATGCAACACCATCACAATCAGTCTTCCTCTTCCATAATTGAGCGGTGAAGTCTGACAAGGAGAGTAAACCTAGCCCGCCACCCTCGGCCCGCATAACAGTGAATTCATCCTCTTTATCAACTGGCACTTGTATCACAGCTAAGCTCTGCCTCTCTAAATCAAACTCGAGAATAGCACAAAACTTCCCAGAAATACGCCAGTAAAAGGAATTCCCAACCAACACGGCTGGCATGCCCGTACAATAAGCCGAGGATTGAGTTGGTGTTAAGGTAATAAGATTACCCCATCGGCCGGCCTCTGACGAATAAACGCAGGCGATCACTCGGAAATGATCTTCATCAACTATGTCCTGTAGCAGGACCACCTGGAAGTGCTCCACCTCGCCGGCGGCACGAAGCACCGCCCCATGAATCGAGTTTGTAATCCCGTCGAACCATGGGGGAAAGGCGATGCGGTGCTGGTCGCCGGTGACGGGGTCCCACACCAGGACTTGCTTCCGTGAATCGTTGGAGATGAGCACAAGGCCATGGCGGCAGCCGAGGAGCGAGAAGCGATAGCTGTCGTCGAGCTGCAAGCAGAAGCGCCCGGCGGGGACACGATCCGGGGAATCCATGGTAGGTGTGAAGCAGACGCCTCCCCGGTGTGGGACGAAGCAGCCGAGGAGGGGAGGGCTGCGTCGGTGGCGGCGGCGGAAGCGGCGCACGAAGCCGGGGTCCGATACGAGGAGGCGCCAGCGCTTGCAGACGGCGGATGCGCGGGGAAGGGAGGACGGCGGATGCGCGGGGAAGGGAGGACGGCAGCGGCGGGAGGCGGAGGAGGATCTCGGAGAGTAGGTTTTCATCCTCCAGCGGCGCCGCCGCCGGCGACATATCTCCCATCTCACTCGTGCGTGGAAGTTTTTTGCTGGAGTCGGATCAGACGCCGCAATGTGAAAGCCTGCACATGTAGCCTCCGAGTGAAAGTCCACGAACACATCAGATGATCAGCTGGGCTGTAGTTCTGTACGGGTAGTAATATGGCCCACCAAGAGTCTCAGCAAAGAGGCTTCCTTTTAAAATGGATGAAAGGTGTCGGTCACCGAAATACCGAATCTTGTTCTGAAAAAGAGACTGAAGTGCTAACCTCAAAAAAAAAAAGACTGAAGTGCTGAATCATGTGAACAGCAAGATATCATTTTTCTCTCGATACAAGTGTTCACCCTTCTCTTGTGTTATAAGTTTGAAATACGCTTCAGATTTTTATTATTAAGTGTAGCTAGGTTTTACTCCTACATCCTATATTTTTTGTGCATTTCTTGTGTTGCAAGCCCCGCGCTGCATATGTCAGTTAGTAGAAAAAGGACCTAATGTGAGACACATTAGTCCCGGTTCGATTTTGGGCCGGTACTAATGGTACCATTACTGCCGGTTCGAACGGCTATGCATTAATGCCGGTTCGTGTTGAATCTTTAGTACCGGTTCGTGCCACGAACCGGTACTAAAATGGTGGTGGCAGGCTGACGTCAGACCGGGGCCCCACGATCACCTTTAGTACCGGTTCGTGGCACATCGGCCTCTTGACGTGTGATCGCTCGGGGCTATCAGCTAAACCCCGGAGACGCAGTGATGGCGACCTTCGACCAGCAGACCCCGGATCAAGCCCTAGTGTGCGCACCTTTTTTCTTTTTCTTTGAGGGGTTAGTGTGCGCACCTGGATAAGAGCAACTCTAGCAGACCCCGCATCCTCCTGGCCCGTAAAATGTGTTTGCAGTTCACGCAAAAACGCCTTTGCGGGCTGGCGCGGACGGCCATAGTTGCAGACCCCACATAATGGACCCGTAAAAAGGGATATTCTCGAAATATGTTTTTTACGGGTTGGCTTTGCGGCTGATCTGGCACAGCTCCTTCCGGCTCGCAAAACTTAAATTTACAACTTAATTTGATCTAGCATAATGCATTTCTTTGCTTTTGCAACAACATTGGATACAAAAGCATCACCAGATCTTTGCTAGAATAGCGAGACCAAAGAAAATAAGAACCACAAGTATGCATTTGAGAAGATTTCCAACTTCCATGACTGCTCCCACAAGTTGGACTAATATCTTCTTCATGCATTCATTGTTTATCTGCGGATTCTTGAATTTGCATTCTTCTTTCTTCATCTTTGGTTCGAAAGAAGTAGACGTTACTGTAACACCCCAGATGTAATTTACCTTATATATATCCCAACTCTTGCCGTTTCCGGCGCTAAGTTATTTTATTTTCTCGGGTTCGGGTTTTTGTCTCCGTGTGTTGTTGCCATTGTCATGCATCTCATATCATGTCATCATGTGCATTGCATTTTCATACGTGTTCGTCTCTGCATCCGAGCATTTTCCCCGTTGTCCGTTTTGCATTCCGGAGCTCCTATCTCCTACGGTGGCCCTTTCTACCTCTTTTCGTGTGTGGGGGTTAAACATTTCCAGATTGGACCGAGACTTGCCAAGCGGCCTTGGTTTACTATCGGTAGACCGCCTATCAAGTTTCGTACCACTTGGACTTCGTTTGATACTCCAACGGTTAACCGAGGAACCGAGAAGGCCTCGTGTGTGTTGTAGCCCAACATCCTTCCAATTTGGACCAAAACCCACCTAAACCCTCTCCATCATCTCGGTCGTTCGATCACGATCGTGTGGCCGAAAACCGCACCTCATTTGGACTCTCCTAGCTCCTCCTATGTATAAATAGACATCTCCCCCGAAAATCTCGGATCCAATCCAACCCCAAACCCTAGCCTCGCTCCATCCGCGCGCCGGACGTCTCGTGCCGCCGCCCCGCAACCACTGGCGAGCCGCCACGTGGCACCGTACCCCGTCGCCGCCGCTCCGGCTCGGGAG
>NC_041390.1:33175218-33178905 GCF_002162155.2 Triticum dicoccoides | reverse complement strand
GCCCGTCGTCCGCCGCCGCCGTTCCACGCCCGCGCCGCCCGGGTGCTCTCCCTCTGCTGCCTTCGGCTTCGGCACCGGCCCACTCCGCCACCGCGCCGGCGAGCGCCGCCCTCGCCGGACCTTGCCTCCTCGCCGCCCCGCCACGCCAACCTCGCCGCCCCACCACGCCAAACTCGCCGCCGGAGCTCCCGCACCACGCCAGCGCCGCCCCGGCCTCTCCTCCCCTCGGTTTTTCTTCCTCCGGCGAGCTCCGCGCCAAGTCCGGTGACTGTCCGACGAACCTCGGCGACCGTGCAGCTATAGTGATCCAGATCTGGATCTGGATCCCGAAGGGTTGACTTTCCCCGAAACCCTAATTTTTCTTGCAACTTCATCATGCCGTAACTCTGCATCCGTATCTCCGTTTTGCGCGTGTAGCATATCAAAATGTTTGCCTCAGAGAGTACATCATTTAATCTCATTGCATGATTTTCTTTTAAACTCATCTTGATGCCCGAAATGCTGTTGGAAGAGGGTTATTTGGTATAATTGTCAGATCTGCTGCATCAAATACCTATTTGTCATTTTTGCCATGATTAATGTGTGCATGATATGCTCCTGAGTTCTACATGAGTTTTGTTATATGCCATGCCATCTTTACAGAAGTGCTTACCATGTATTTTTGTGATATGTGTGGTAACTAGCACAAGCTTGCAAAGTAGTGCATTCGTTAATGCTGACTTCAGGGACTTAGGATTTCACTAAGTCCTTGATCTGTTTTTATCAATATGACATATGTTCATGTTGTTTCCTAGTGATCCGTGCCTCTTTTGAGGATGATCAGTAAGGATGTTTTGTTAACATTGTGGTGCTCTATCCATCCGTGTCTTTGTTTGCAATTATGGAGCACCCTAGCTTGAGTCAATCGAGCTCTACTTTTGCTATTTCGTGAATCCTGGCAGATTGTTGACTTGTTAGCGATTTTGTCGAGGATGTTGTTATTGATCCGTGCATGCTATGTTGTTGTTCTTGCCATGTCTAGCTTCTATGATATGTATTCTTGATGGGTGTATGCTTAGTTTGTCATGCCTTGCTCTGTAGTGAGTGCATCGAGCTCGTAAACATGCCTACTCGCTAACAGATTTGCATGCTCCAGTTTTTCATCAAGTCTGTAATCACTACAACAAAAACAACCGATAGACACGCCCAATTTCATACCTAGAGACGTGTTATTTCATCTCTAGCCAACTATAGAGCCGTTTTAGTAAAGCGTCCTTGGAGCGTCTTCCCACGGACCGTCTCAAATAGATAGACACGTTTGGCAAGCGTGTCTTACATGGCAAGAGACGCTTTCTAGGGACGTTCAAAATCGTGTCTACATATAGAGACGTTGTGTTAGGCATGCTCAAAAATCGTGTTTACATGTAGAGACGTTATGTTAGGCATGCTCATATTACGTCTCTACTCATAGACACATTTCGTTCGCCTCTTATACTCGTCTATGAATATACCATTTCATTCGCCTCTTATACTGATCTCTAAATATACATAAGAATATTTCTATAGATGGAATATTTTACTTCAAACATTTTTAATGTCATGGCTGCGCATGCAAATTGGTCAAATAATATTGTGATACGAAGGCATCATTCCATGTCATAGATTGCATTTGCAAACATTGGCAACCTCAGTAACAACATCCAATGCATTAATTAGCAGGAACAATGTCTCCGCTGAAAGTATTTGGAGTTCACAGCTGAATAACATCAAACATTCATATGAAAAATAAATAAGAAAAGATCCTATAGACCGGAACTATTTTTCTCTATTAAGCTACAATCTATACATAATTTAGAATTTTTGTTCATTCAAAGAAATATTCATCAACTACTCCTGACTCCTCCAGTGCACTCCCTTTTCAAATCCTCAAGTACCCAGCCACTCCTATCTTTTTTGATGCACTCACTTTTCAAATCCTCACTGCCCTGAAAAGGAGAATGAACAACATTTGCATGAACATATGTTTATACAGAAGTGTAAGATAAGAGATTCTTTGATAAAATTATAAGAATTGTATCCTACCAATGCTTTGTGGTTGTGCAGGAGGGGTTGGCTTAAGTATTTTTACCTAAAAAAAGAAAGATTCCAGGTAAATAACATATCACACATGTGCAAATTGGAGCATACCCAATGCTTGAATGGAAGCATACTTACATATGAGCGAGGCCAAGCAATAACAGAACTCATAGCATCCCTTACTGTTTGCAATTTTTCATATGGTCTAACTAGTTTCTCATTTCCTAGATATATACAGCCGCGAATAAGGACTGCAATATATTGCACTCCAAGCATGTTTCCTCCAACCACATATGTTTTCTCTTTACTCACTAAGGTTCCATTGGCCACGAGTTTGTCTTTGTTTCTCGAGTTCAACAAATACAACACGACTTCAACTTTATCCTATTTTTCAAGAAATGAAAATTTTGTTATTGATGAACCTGAGAAGATTTCATTTTACAGAAATAAGAACAATTTCAAAAATAATTAGATCAACTATCTATTAAACAATCATTGTCATTTAGACATCGAGCCTATATGTACCTGCTTAGTGACTTGGTGATGACCATGTAGCTTGGTGCATTGCTGTTTTGAGCATGAGCATTCTGCAATTAAATAGGAATACATGTGAAGGGAGACACATGATCAACTATAATAAAGAATGATAGTTTTGAAGAGTTCTGATACATGCAGTAAGTGAGCCTTATTCTACACGTACTTTCTGTCTGCACACTTTGCTATCAAATTAGATTAAGGACTTATTAAAAAAATATTTATTGTGAAAACTAAGCATGAATGCAGCATGCAAACAAATGAAGTTCACGTCATGTAAATTTATACACTAAAAAGAGAGTTCACCTAATATTCAAGGGACAGGTGTTCCTCAACATCTATGCAAGGTTTCCACCAAAAAGAACATGTATGCAAGGTTGGTGTTTTATTAGTACTCATGTATCAATTCAAAAGTGATTAATTAGTTTCTTTGAATACGAGATCTCTTGGAGCAGCAATGATATGTGTGTGACTTAACTTTTGGTTCCATCGGGAAAAATCATGTTACTGTTGTATGCAATACAATTTTTTAGTACTTGGTTGAATCTGACATATGATCTGCTATTGGTGTCATGACAGTATTTGAAACATGCTTGTCAAAATGGGATTAGTGTTTCATAATGTCATTTACCTTGCACTTACATACAAAATTAGACAACCTCTTGTACAATCATTGTCATTTAGATATGTAGCAT
The DNA here is from genome assembly GCF_002162155.2 of Triticum dicoccoides. Classification (NCBI taxonomy): domain Eukaryota; kingdom Viridiplantae; phylum Streptophyta; class Magnoliopsida; order Poales; family Poaceae; genus Triticum; species Triticum dicoccoides. The sequence continues at coordinate 33,175,621 of NC_041390.1, read as the reverse complement.
ATGTTTACCTTCTTAGGGACTTGGTGAGTCATAAACTTGGTTCAGGACCACCTTGTTGCACTGGAAGATTATTTTCAGCATGGGCATTCTGCAATTTAATAGGAAAAGATGTCATCATCATCATTGATAAAAAGCTGGACAAGTGCTTGCACGTAGGTTAAGATTACTTGGAGGGTATATATGAACCCAAACAGGTTATAGTTGCAAACCAAAAGGTTAACATTTCACAAATTTTTTACTTGATGATAAGATAGCTTTCCAATATTTGACTACTATAGGGTTCAACCAATCCCAAAATTACTGGCAGGAGATAATTGATAACCGAGTACAGGTTAGTTGACACACCTTAGTGATCACACGTTCATTTGTGTTACTAGTTACTCTGCTCCTGTGGCGGAGCGGG
>NC_041390.1:33160157-33175106 GCF_002162155.2 Triticum dicoccoides | reverse complement strand
TCATGTTAGAGCACACAATATGCATGAAAGGAGGTAATTAGAGATGACCAATTGACCATGTCATCAGTTAACAAATTGACCATGCCGATAAACACAATACAAGGAAAATATGTCATTTTTCACACAGTGACACAAAAGAATCAGATATGACAAGTTCGCACAAATCTGGGCATTGTGGTTAGTAAATTTTGGTGCTGCAACAAAAAAGACCACCCCTAATGACTGGGGAAAATTTCAGTCAACCAACTTGGACACACTGAACATATACCTAACCAAAACAAGGGTCCATGGCGAGTGTGCTATGACGTCGGGTGCGGCTTGCACTGCCAGCATGAGTGAGATGTGTGTGGGCGGTGTGGCTTCAAACACAGAGAAGCCATAGGCTCCTGCGCGGCTCGCCGGTGTGGGGTGACTAGGACGCTGAGCTGCGGGCATGCCACATACATCCACTCCAACCGCCGGTTGTGAGCAGAGATGGAGGTCAGCAATTCAGAAATTAGGATAAGCTATCAGGTCATCGACGGCCGACGCCCAGCACTGACGGGGTCCTCTGCGAGGCAGACAACTTCATGGACGAGGCGACTTTTCTTTCTGAAATCGCTCTATCTGACGGTGGAATGGACCTAATCGACGATAATACACCTGCGACCCTCCGCCAGTGCTCTGCTCCTACCATGGAGCAGAGCTCCTGCGGCTTGCAACCAGATAGCAAAACCTTTACACCGATTAAGCCACAAGAAATCAAATTACACCATCAGATTGGGATCGATGAATTTGAGCAATTTTTGGACCAATACATGAGAGACCACAACACAATGTTCAGGAGCAATACGAACCTGGGGCGCAGCTACCCTAGGCAGGATGGTTGTACTTCTGTGCTTGCTCTGCTTAATCCACCTGCAGGTTGAAGTCGAAGTTGCTCGTTGCAGCAGATGATTCCTTCGACCTACCCGCCGAATCGACGCCGTTATCCCCATCGCACACTCCGGCCGGTCGACTCCGTCGTCCCCCAACCTCCACGACCTCCAATCGCCCGCCCGCCTGCTGAATCTCCGTCAACCCGCCCACTAGGCCAATCGACTGCGATGCACATCAGCGACCAGTGGATTGGAGGGATCCCATCAGATTGATTAGGGTGGATTTGGAGGTTGAAGAGGATAAGTGGAGAGATGGCGGCGTGGTTGAGGAGAAGTGGAGAGAGGGCGGCGTGGCGAAGTATACATTACGGGGGGATTTTTTTCTCAATAATAATAGCGCTGGCGCGCTATATCTTTGGCGGCAAATGGAAAACAGGAGCGCCAAATGTTAAAAAAATTACCTCCCAATAAAATGTGGGAAACTTAATTTGGAAAAAGCATATTTATTTATGTTATATACACAACCAAACAGAACAGGGCCATTCGTCGCTTGATCTATTATTAATTTCTGCATGAATTATAAAATGATTTTTCCTAAAAAATTAAAATTCCATTGTATCATTTTGTGCAATGTGATTCTTGTGTATAAAGGCATCTCCAGCACTGACCCCTAAACAAACATTGTACTTGTCCGCGGAGATACGGTTGTCAGTCATCCGCGCACACATGTGGCTGTCCTGACCTGCTGCACCTCAGTGGTCGTCCGTGCCATCGTTGTCGTTGGAGTAGCCCTTCCAGCAATGACAGGGCGGGGAGGGGGGGAGGGGGGATGGGCAGTCATGTCCGGCCGCCGTCTGGTGCTCGCAGAGGAGCCGCTCCACTTCTGCCGCCAGGGTGGTGAGCGAACACTCGTGGGCACATGCCTTCACGAGGTCGGGCTCCGCACAGAACTAGGTTGGTGCCTCGTCGGACATGGCAAACGCGGAGCGACGCCCCCAACGATTTGCCGCTCCTGCCTACCTGGTCGCCCTCTTCTTGGTTAACACTCGCAACGGCCATTGAGGTAGTGGAGGAGGCGACTGCATGCCTTTGCGATCGCAGTCAACACCTCCTCCTTGACGGCCGTGATGCGCCAATTGTGGCGGCTTTGTGGATCGACTGTAACATTGTGTGGGGGACTGCTGCTCTGCCTTGACGCGGCAAAGAAACAGCGATGGCGGCTCTTGCTTAATGCACTCGGTAGCACGACAACAAGGGCGGCTCCTCCTTCACGTGTGCTGGTGGTGGCGCCGGACCATGACCCCAGAGTGACCACTCCATCATCAGCTCCATCTAACGGGCGTACTCAGCGTCCGTGATACAGTATGCTGTGAACAGCGTTGTAACCGCACTTAAATAGGCACAACCAGACCAAGTGAAGGAGCGGGAAGCCATGTGAAGTAGGCTTCAATGTGGCGCATCGGCTGGAGTAGGCTTCTCAGGCGGCGCCTGGTTTGCGATCGATTTGTGGGGAAGCGGATAAATGGATTGTCTACCGATGGAAGGTGTACCGTGTTGGATGGCGAATTGCATCAGAATCGTTCACTCTAGACAGGTGTGGGCGATTTAGGTTCGGCCTTGGAGATGCCCTGATATGTGCAATGGGAGGGGTTCATGCCATATTGCCAATGAGGTGGAGCGGGGCGACACAAAGAGCTAGCTGAAAATGGGAATCAATAAGGTGTCCCTGACCGCATGGTCGCCCTCGACTCACACACGTACATGCCTTCATATGACCATCCAATCACCCTCCTTCCACTAAAACTCTAACAAGTAGGTTTGATTTACAACCATCATCTTCGAAACCGGTCGCATTGCACCCTCAATTTACCACATGGTTTGAAAGATAACAGTTGACTCAGTTTTGGGCTGGTCAACCGGTTTTGACTGAGTCAAATCTGACTAGGCAGCCAACTCAGCAGCACCAGTACACATAATTGGTATTTCAATTTAGTTTTTTAATATTTTTGGTAAGAACGATTGAAATTTTCTAGAATGCTAGTCATCATATGGTTGTCCTTGCGTCGAAATTCCAAAAGTATTTGGAAACTCTTTTCGGTTCAATTTTTTGGTCAAATAGGGGCTGAATTGGTTTTCAATTTAATTTTTTATTCGCTTTGGACAAAACAATTGAAATTTTCCCATAATACTACTCATCATATGGTTGTCCTTGTGTCAAAATTTCATAATTTTATGTTCACTTTTTTTTGGGTTCATCTCTTGGCCAAACAGGGGCTGAATTGGTTTTTCAATTATATCTTTCAATCGGTTCGGCAAGAACGATTGAAAATTCCCCAGAATACTGATCATCATATGGTTGTCCTTGTGTAAAAATTTCATAATTTTCTGGACACTTTGTTTTTTGGTTCAAATTCTAGTCCAAATTTTGGCTGAAAATGAAGAATGACTGATTCTCTCAAACGGTGACTCCAAATTTGATGAAAATTTCACAGAATACTAGTAATCATATGGTTGTCCTTGTGTCAAAATTTCATCAAATCCTGGACACTATTCTTTTGTTCAAAATTTGGCAGCTGGATCAACAACAAAGAACATCTTTGATTATGTGCATGTCGATCACCATTGACTTCCCTTCTACACATACCTTTAAGTCATAATGCTATGTACAACAACCGAGAAACAATATGGACAATGATACACTCACCACAAAAATGAACAGAAGGAAACTTAACGCTGAACACATAAGACGGTGTAGGCATGCTAAACATGGACTAAGCCATATTTTCCAGCAAGACAAGGACCATGGCAGCATGAACTTCAAGATAAGTCCAGCTACCATCATCACAGACGGTGAGATTACTGTTGGAGATAGATTCTTGGAAACAGCCATTCCTAACTTCCACTAGATTCTTGGAAACAACATGCAAAGCATAAAAAATAATGTAACCTTGTCTAGTGTCTTGCACAATTCACAAACAAGTACACTTGGGTTGTGCCCTAAAGTAGTACGAAAAAAAGACAGCAACCATAAACTTTATAAATCATTCTGACAGTGTGATCCTAAACTACTACTAAAACCATAACTAAAATTGCATCTGCATGCAAAGAACCACACCAGCAAAGAGCTTCCACCAATAGTTCAGCCTGAATTGTTCTGAATGCTGAATTTCCTGCTGGCCGCCTGCGAAGAACCAAAAGCACAATGCTCTAATCTGTTTCATCTGATGATTCTTCATCACCCATGTCAAAAAGGTCACGAGGCCTGACTTCCACTACTACATTCCATAATTCAGCTTTTGGATCTTGAACATAGAAAACCTGCTGCACTTGGGAAGAAAATACAAAAGGATCATCCTCTAACTGATCTCCTGTGTGTATTTCCCGAGACTTGTTCACAAGAATGAACCCAAACTCATCCTCTAGCTTTATTTCGGCAATTTACACAAGGACAGATAATTCTATCACCAGCTGGAACATCATGGAATGCAAAAGACAGAAATTGCCCGACACCATCTTTGTAAGCAACACTAGTTCTTGGTTGACTCATCCAACCTCGATCCATCGCCCTTTGATATGTCAAAGTAATGAAAGAAAAAAAACATGTCGGCGTAGAATTTTACATGTGTTATTTAAGAGATGAAAGTTGGTTTAAATCTTTTTGCAAGAAAAGCATGGAATGCATACATGTTGCAATTGAAAGATTTGATCCTACTATATTTCATTAACCTTGCATTCAAAAACTTAAAAGGAAAGGTGGCATTGGTAGGTTTTAACTAGCATGCAAAGACGCCACTCAGTTCAATACAATTGCACATGCTGCCATCTTTCTCCTCCTAATACCAACTCCGGCTACATCAAAAGGAAACACACACACACACGACATGAACAAACAAAAATATAAAACAAGACACATGAATGATATTATGTATGCAGGGCCTTTAATTATCTAGAAAAACTTTTTCTTTCCAATCGCTATAGGGACTTCTTTCCTTCTGCAAAAGTACTAATATTGTTGACTATGTAAGTATCTAAATTGAGCATAAAAACCATATAATATGGTACTTTCTTTTACTCTGTCTTTCATTCGTAGAGAGGGAAATGTTTGTGCACATCTGTGTGCAAAGCTACCTCCTCATACTGGAGAGTGCGGCGTTTGGATGCTCCAGTTCAGCTAGCCACCTGTATTCAAATTGATTGCTGTCGTCAATCTGAGTAATAGAAGCTAGCTCTACTGATTGCCAAAAACGGTACTTGTTTGAACTTCTATATTATGTTTTGGCCCTTAAAAGTTTCATGATTCAGTTTAGAGGAGATAAGCAGTTCAGATCAGAGGAGATGAAAAGCTCGGTGCTTTGTGTGTTATATTTGGTTCAGTTCAAACTAGATCAGTGGTCAAATTTCATTCTTAGATTAGTAATTTTGTTGGTAGTCATTTCTTGTGGAGTTGATTCCCTAGGGCCATAAACTAACTGGTTGTGCTCAGGCTTGGATAAGTTCACACGAGCACGACTTCTTCAATTCTACACTCCATGGTTCAGAGAACGACAATCCTGAATGGGCTAGCTGTACCAAAATGAAGACTGAGCATACACCGAATTCTCTCTAGCCTTCAAAATATTCAATAAACATCAATCTGTAGCAATTCACAGGCGTACTTGCTAGTTACATACTACAGACTAACCTTATCCTTTTTCCTTTTTTATATTAATTCCAAATTTAAGCTTTCTCAGTATGATAATTGTTGGAAATATGCCCTAGAGGCAATAATAAAAGTATTATTATATTTCATTGTTCATGATAATTGTCTTTTATTCATGCTATAACTGTATTATCCGGAAATCGTAATACACGTGTGAATACTTAGACCACACTATGTCCCTGGTAAGCCTCTAGTTGACCAGCTCGTTGTGATCAACAGATAGTCATGGTTTCCTGACTATGGACATTGGATGTCGTTGATAACGGGATCACATCATTAGGAGAATGATGTGATGGACAAGACCCAATCCTAAGCATAGCATAAAAGATCGTGTAGTTCGTTTTGCTAGAGCTTTGCAAGTGTCAAGTATCTCTTCCTACGACCATGAGATCGTGTAACTCCCGGCTACCGTAAGAGTGCCTTGGGTGCATCAAACGTCACAACGTAACTGGGTGACTATAAAGGTGCATTACAGGTATCTCCGAAAGTAGCTGTTGGGTTGACACGGATCGAGACTGGGATTTGTCACTCCGTATGACGGAGAGGTATCTCCGGGCCCACTCGGTAATGCATCATCATAATGAGCTCAATGTGACCAAGGTGTTGGACACGGGATCATGCATTACGGTACGAGTAAAGTGACTTGCCGGTAACGAGACTGAACAAGGTATTGGGATACCGACGATCGAGTCTCGGGCAAGTAACGTACCGATTGACAAAGGGAATTGAATACAGGGTTTGATCGAATCCTCGACATTGTGGTTCATCCGATGACAACATCGAGGAGCATGTGGGAGCCATCATGGGTATCCAGATCCCGCTGATGGTTATTGACTGAGAGCGTCTCGGTCATGTCTGCATGTCTCCCGAACCCGTAGGGTCTACACACTTAAGGTTCGGTGACGCTAGGGTTATGAAGATAAGTATATGCAGAAACCCGAATGTTGTTTGGAGTCCCGGATGAGATCCCGGACGTCACGAGGAGTTCCGAAATGGTCCGGAGGTAAAGAATTATATATAGGAAGTGCTATTTCGGGCACCGGGACAAGTTTCGGGGTTATCGGTATTGTACCGGGACCACCGGAAGGGTCCCGGGGGTCCACCGGGTGGGGCCACCTGTCCCGGGGGGCCACATGGGCTGTAGGGGGTGCGCCTTGGCCATCATGGGCCAAGGGCACCAGCCCCTATAGGCCCATGCGCCTAGGGTTTCCCCCTAGGAGGAGTCCTAGTGGTGGAAGGCACCCCTAGGTGCCTTGGGGGGGAGGGAAACCTCCCCTAGGCCGCCGCCCCCCCTAGTAGATCTCATCTACTAGGGCCGGCGCCCCCCCCCCTTGGCACCCCTATATATAGTGGGGGAGAGGAGGGACTTCATACACCAGCCCCTGGCGCCTCCACCTCCCCCCGTTACGTCTCTCCCTCGTAGTCTCGGCGAAGCCCTGCTGCTGTGACGCCCTGCATCCACCACCACGCCGTCGTGCTGCTGGATCTTCATCAACCTCTCCTTCCCCCTTGCTGGATCAAGAAGGAGGAGACGTCTCCCGTCCCGTACGTGTGTTGAACGCGGAGGTGTCGTCCGTTCGGCGCTGGTCATCGGTGATTTGGATCACGTCGAGTACGACTACATCATCACCTTGCAAGCTTCCGCACGCGATCTACAAGTGGTATGTAGATGCAAACTCTCTCCCTAGACTCGTTGCTTAGATGAACTCATAGATGGATCTTGGTGAAACCGTAAGAAAAATTTTAATTTTCTGCAACGTTCCCCAACAGTGGCATCATGAGCCAGGTTTATGCGTAGTTCTCTTTGCACGAGTAGAACACAACTTTGTTGTGGGCGTGGATTTTGTCATCTTACTTGCCTCTACTAGTCTTTTCTTGCTCAACGGTATTGTGGGATGAAGCGGCCCGGACCAACCTTACACGTACTCTTACGTGAGACCGGTTCCACCGACTGACATGCACAAGTTGCATAAGGTGGCTGGCGGGTGTCTGTCTCTCCCACCTTAGTTGGAGCGGAATCGATGAACAGGGCCCTTATGAAGGGTAAATAGAAGTTGACAAAATCACGTTGTGGTGATTCGTAGGTAAGAAAACGTTCTTGCTAGAACCCAATTGCAGCCACGTAAAAGATGCAACAACAATTAGAGGACGTCTAACTTGTTTTTGCAGCGATTGATCATGTGATGTGATATGGCCAGAAGTTGTGATGAATGATGAATTGTGATGTATGAGATCATGATCTTTGTAATAGGATTCACGACTTGCATGTCGATGAGTATGACAACCGGCAGGAGCCATAGGAGTTGTCATTATTCTTTTGTATGACCTGCGTGTCATTGAATAACGTCATGTAAACTACTTTACTTTATTGCTAAACGTTAGTCATAGAAGTAGAAGTAGTCGTTGGCGTGACAACTTCATGAAGACACGATGATGGAGATCATGATGATGGAGATCATGGTGTCAAGCCGGTGACAAGATGACCATGGAGCCCCGAAGATGAAGATCAATGGAGCTATATGATATTGGCCATATCATGTCACAACTATATAATTGCATGTGATGTTTATTATGTATTATGCATCTTGTTTACTTAGGACGACGGTAGTAAATAAGATGATCCCTTATAAAATTTCAAGAAGTGTTCTCCCCTAACTGTGCACCGTTGCTACAGTTCGTCGTTTCTAAGCACCACGTGATGATTGGGTGTGATGGATTCTTACGTTCACATACAACGGGTGTAAGACAGTTTTACACAGTGAAAACACTTAGGGTTAACTTGACGAGCCTAGCATGTGCAGACATGGCCTCGGAACACGGAGACCGAAAGGTCGAACACGAGTCGTATGGAAGATACGATCAACATGAAAATGTTCACCGATGATGACTAGTCCGTCTCACGTGATGATCGGACACGGGCTACTCGACTCGGATCGTGTAACACTTAGATGACTAAAGGGATGTCTAATCTAAGTGGGAGTTCATAATTTGATTAGAACTTTATTATCATGAACTTAGTCTAAAACCTTTGCAAATATGTCTTGTAGATCAATGGCCAACGCTAATGTCAACATGAACTTCAACGCGTTCCTAGAGAAAACCAAGCTGAAAGATGATGGTAGCAACTATACGGACTGGGTCCGGAACCTGAGGATCATCCTCATAGCTGCCAGGAAACAATATGTCCTAGAAGGACCGCTAGGTGACGCTCCCGTCCCAGAGAACCAAGACATTATGAATGCTTGGCAGTCTCGCGCTGATGATTACTCCCTCGTTCAGTGCGGCATGCTTTACAGCTTAGAACCGGGGCTCCAAAAGCGTTTTGAGCATCACGGAGCATATGAGATGTTCGAAGAGCTGAAACTAGTTTTCCAAGCTCATGCCCGGGTAGAGAGATATGATGTCTCCGACAAGTTCTACAGTTGTAAGATGGAGGAAAACAGTTCTGTCAGTGAGCACATCCTGAAGATGTCTGGGTTGCACAACCGTATGACCCAGCTAAACATTAACCTCCCAGATGAGGCGGTCATTGACAGAATCCTCCAGTCGCTCCCACCAAGCTATAAGAGCTTTGTGATGAACTACAACATGCAGGGAATGGAAAAGACCATTCCTGAAGTGTTCTCAATGCTGAAGTCAGCAGAGGCTGAAATCAAGAAAGAACATCAAGTGTTGATGGTCAATAAGACCACTAAGTTCAAGAAGGGCAAGGGTAAGAAGAACTTCAAGAAAGACGGCAAAGATGTTGCCGCGCCTGGTAAGCCAGTTACCGGGAAGAAGTCAAAGAATGGACCCAAGCCTGAGACTGAGTGCTTTTATTGCAAGGGGAAGGGTCACTGGAAGCGGAACTGCCCCAAATACTTAGCGGATAAGAAGGCCGGCAACACCAAAGGTATATTTGATATACATGTGATTGATGTGTACTTACCAGTAATCATAGTAACTCCTGGGTATTTGATACCGGTGCCGTTGCTCATATTTGTAACTCACAGCAGGAGCTGCGGAATAAACGGAGACTGGCAAAGGACGAGGTGACGATGCGCGTTGGGAATGGTTCCAAAGTCGATGTGATCGCCGTCGGCACGCTGCCTCTACATTTACCTACGGGATTAGTTTTGAACCTCAATAATTGTTATTTAGTGCCAAGTTTGAGCATGAACATTGTATCTGGATCTCGTTTAATACGAGATGGCTACTCATTTAAGTCTGAGAATAATGGTTGTTCGATTTATATGAGAGATATGTTTTATGGTCATGCTCCGATGGTCAATGTTTTATTCTTAATGAATCTCGAGCGTAATATTACACATGTTCATAGTGTAGATACCAAAAGATTTAAAGTTGATAACGATAGTCCCACATACTTGTGGCACTGCCGCCTTGGTCACATTGGTGTCAAGCGCATGAAGAAGCTCCATGCCGATGGACTTTTAGAGTCTCTTGATTATGAATCGTTTGACACGTGCGAACCATGCCTCTTGGGCAAAATGACCAAGACTCCGTTCTCCGGAACAATGGAGCGAGCAACCAACTTGTTGGAAATCATACATACCGATGTGTGCGGTCCAATGAGCGTTGAGGCTCGCGGAGGATATCGTTATGTTCTCACTCTCACAGATGACTTGAGTAGATATGGGTATGTCTACTTAATGAAACACAAGTCTGAGACCTTCGAAAAGTTCAAGGAATTTCAGAATGAGGTGGAGAATCAACGTGACCGAAAGATAAAATTCTTACGATCAGATCGTGGAGGAGAATACTTAAGTCACGAATTTGGTACACACTTAAAGAAATGTGGAATCGTTTCACAGCTCACGCCGCCTGGAACACCTCAGCGAAACGGTGTGTCCGAACGTCGTAATCGCACTCTATTGGATATGGTGCGGTCTATGATGTCTCTTACAGATTTACCGCTATCATTTTGGGGATACGCTCTAGAGACAGCTACATTCACTTTAAATAGGGCACCGTCTAAATCCGTTGAGACGACACCGTATGAATTATGGTTTGGAAAGAAACCTAAGCTGTCGTTTCTAAAAGTTTGGGGATGCGAAGCTTATGTCAAGAAACTTCAACCTGAAAAGCTCGAACCCAAGTCGGAAAAATGCGTATTCATAGGATACCCTAAGGAAACTGTAGGGTATACCTTCTACTTAAGATCCGAAGGCAAGATCTTTGTTGCCAAGAACGGGTGCTTTCTGGAAAAAGAGTTTCTCTCGAAAGAAGTAAGTGGGAGGAAAGTAGAACTCGATGAAGTACTACCTCTTGAGCGGGATAGTGACGCAGCACAGGAAACCGTTCCTGTGATGCCCATACCAACTGAAGAGGAAAACCATGATAATGATCAAGGTACTTCGGATCAAGTTACTGCTGAACTTCGTAGGTCCACAAGGACACGTTCCGCACCAGAGTGGTACGGCAACCCTGTCCTGGAAATCATGTTGTTAGACAACAATGAACCTTCGAACTATGAAGAAGCAATGGTGGGCCCGGATTCCAACAAATGGCTTGAAGCCATGAAATCCGAGATAGAATCCATGTATGAAAACAAAGTATGGACTTTGACAGACTTGCCCGATGATCGGCGAGCGATAGAAAACAAATGGATCTTTAAGAAGAAGACGGACGCGGATGGTAATGTTACCATCTATAAAGCTCGACTTGTCGCTAAGGGTTATCGACAGGTTCAAGGGATTGACTACGACGAGACATTATCTCCTGTAGCGAAGCTAAAGTCCGTCCGAATCATGTTAGCAATTGCCGCATACTATGATTATGAGATATGGCAGATGGACGTCAAAACAGCATTCCTTAACGGGCATCTTAAGGAAGAACTGTATATGATACAGCCGGAAGGTTTTGTCGATCCTCGGAACGCTAACAAAGTATGCAAGCTCCAGCGATCCATTTATGGACTGGTGCAAGCATCTCGGAGTTGGAACATTCGCTTTGATGAGATGATCAAAGCGTTTGGGTTTATGCAGACTTATGGAGAAGCCTGCGTTTACAAGAAAGTGAGTGGGAGCTCTGTAGCATTTCTCATATTATATGTAGATGACATACTCCTGATGGGAAATAATATAGAATTTCTGGACAGCATTAAGGCCTACTTGAATAAGTGTTTTTCAATGAAGGATCTTGGAGAAGCTGCTTATATATTAGGCATCAAGATCTATAGAGATAGATCGAGACGCCTCATAGGTCTTTCACAAAGCACATACCTTGATAAGATTTTGAAGAGATTCAGAATGGATCAGTCCAAGAAGGGGTTCTTGCCTATGTTACAAGGTATGAGACTGAGCTCAGCTCAGTCACCGACCACGGCAAAAGATAAAGAAGAGATGAGTGTCATCCCCTATGCTTCAGCCATAGGATCTATTATGTATGCCATGCTGTGTACCAGACCCGATGTAAACCTTGCCGTAAGTTTGGTAGCAAGATACCAAAGTAATCCCGGCAAGGAACACTGGATAGCGGTCAAGAATATCCTGAAGTACCTGAAAAGGACAAAGGACATGTTTCTCGTTTATGGAGGAGACGAAGAGCTCGTCGTAAAGGGTTACGTCGACGCTAGCTTCGACTCAGATCTGGATGACTCTAAGTCACAAACCGGATACGTGTATATGTTGAATGGTGGAGCAGTAAGCTGGTGCAGCTGCAAGCAGAGCGTCGTGGCGGGATCTACGTGTGAAGCGGAGTACATGGCAGCCTCGGAGGCAGCACATGAAGCGATTTGGGTGAAGGAGTTCATCACCGACCTAGGAGTCATACCCAATGCGTCGGGGCCGATCAAACTCTTCTGTGACAACACTGGAGCTATTGCCCTCGCAAAGGAGCCCAGGTTTCACAAGAAGACCAGGCACATCAAGCGTCGTTTCAACTCCATCCGTGAAAATGTTCAAGATGGAGACATAGAGATTTGCAAAGTGCACACAGATCTGAATGTCGCAGATCCGCTGACTAAACCTCTCTCACGTGCAAAACATGATCAACACCAGATCTCTATGGGTGTTCGATTCATCACAATGTAACTAGATTGGTGACTCTAGTGCAAGTGGGAGACTGTTGGAAATATGCCCTAGAGGCAATAATAAAAGTATTATTATATTTCATTGTTCATGATAATTGTCTTTTATTCATGCTATAACTGTATTATCCGGAAATCGTAATACACGTGTGAATACTTAGACCACACTATGTCCCTGGTAAGCCTCTAGTTGACCAGCTCGTTGTGATCAACAGATAGTCATGGTTTCCTGACTATGGACATTGGATGTCGTTGATAACGGGATCACATCATTAGGAGAATGATGTGATGGACAAGACCCAATCCTAAGCATAGCATAAAAGATCGTGTAGTTCGTTTTGCTAGAGCTTTGCAAGTGTCAAGTATCTCTTCCTACGACCATGAGATCGTGTAACTCCCGGCTACCGTAAGAGTGCCTTGGGTGCATCAAACGTCACAACGTAACTGGGTGACTATAAAGGTGCATTACAGGTATCTCCGAAAGTAGCTGTTGGGTTGACACGGATCAAGACTGGGATTTGTCACTCCGTATGACGGAGAGGTATCTCTGGGCCCACTCGGTAATGCATCATCATAATGAGCTCAATGTGACCAAGGTGTTGGACACGGGATCATGCATTACGGTACGAGTAAAGTGACTTGCCGGTAACGAGACTGAACAAGGTATTGGGATACCGACGATCGAGTCTCGGGCAAGTAACGTACCGATTGACAAAGGGAATTGAATACAGGGTTTGATCGAATCCTCGACATTGTGGTTCATCCGATGACAACATCGAGGAGCATGTGGGAGCCATCATGGGTATCCAGATCCCGCTGATGGTTATTGACTGAGAGCGTCTCGGTCATGTCTGCATGTCTCCCGAACCCGTAGGGTCTACACACTTAAGGTTCGGTGACGCTAGGGTTATGAAGATAAGTATATGCAGAAACCCGAATGTTGTTCGGAGTCCCGGATGAGATCCCGAACGTCACGAGGAGTTCCGGAATGGTCCGGAGGTAAAGAATTATATATAGGAAGTGCTATTTCGGGCACCGGGACAAGTTTCGGGGTTGTCGGTATTGTACCGGGACCACCGGAAGGGTCCCGGGGGTCCACCGGGTGGGGCCACCTGTCCCGGGGGGCCACATGGGCTGTAGGGGGTGCGCCTTGGCCATCATGGGCCAAGGGCACCAGCCCCTATAGGCCCATGCGCCTAGGGTTTCCCCCTAGGAGGAGTCCTAGTGGTGGAAGGCACCCCTAGGTGCCTTGGGGGGGAGGGAAACCTCCCCTAGGCCGCCGCCCCCTAGTAGATCTCATCTACTAGGGCCGGCGCCCCCCCCTTGGCACCCCTATATATAGTGGAGGGGGGAGAGGAGGAGAACACACCAGCCCCTGGCGCCTCCACCTCCCCCCGTTACGTCTCTCCCTCGTAGTCTCGGCGAAGCCCTGCTGCTGTGACGCCCTGCATCCACCACCACGCCGTCGTGCTACTGGATCTTCATCAACCTCTCCTTCCCCCTTGCTGGATCAAGAAGGAGGAGACGTCTCCCGTCCCGTACGTGTGTTGAACGCGGAGGTGCCGTCCGTTCGGCGCTGGTCATCGGTGATTTGGATCACGTCGAGTACGACTACATCATCACCTTGCAAGCTTTCGCACGCGATCTACAAGTGGTATGTAGATGCAAACTCTCTCCCTAGACTCGTTGCTTAGATGAACTCATAGATGGATCTTGGTGAAACCGTAGGAAAATTTTTAATTTTCTGCAACGTTCCCCAACAATAATTCTAATGACAAGTTTGTTTAATTATCTATCTACAAGCAAAACTCGGGTGGTGGAAGTACAAATTGCAATTTGGACTAAATAAAGAATCTGATAAGACATCGTTGAACAAGAAACAATGAACACATGTGATTATCTAATACCAGATTGAAAGTTAAGACTAATTTAACACCCTAACACATCAACAAAAATATTAACCATTGACTGCTGCATTATACCATTAGTGTCAGATGCAGACATGAACATCGACTATAGGTTGTCCTGATTTTCGAACTTTTATGGTGGTTTCTGAAATTAAACAAGGGAATCGATTGATTACCACTTACTCGGCTATGTGTTAGACAAGAAGCTACCAGCGACGTTGCTGAAATTATTGAACCCGACGCATGTACAACATTGCCGACGGTGGCGCCCCTGATCCCTTCTCCTTGCCCTGATGCAACAGGGTACGAGAGGCTGTCAGCTCGTACGACTAAGGTGCAACGGAGTGGGGCAATAGATTAAGCCCCGCTGCGGTGGAGATTTGCGGCGGGGAAGGGGGGCTAGGCTGCTCACGGATGCAGGAGGTGCTGGCACGGCGGCGCCATAGTCGGAGGAATGGC
>NC_041390.1:33091998-33159788 GCF_002162155.2 Triticum dicoccoides | reverse complement strand
GGGGACTAGGCGGCGCAGAGGTGCAGGATGAGCCGGCCCGGCGGCGGCACAGATGGGCAGCATCGTGGCGGCGGATAAGGTGAAGGTGGGAGGTGCGCGCTCTCACGTTGATGTGCCTTTGATCATAAGCCCCCTGTGTGTCGCTGACATGTGGGACCGGACCCCACATGTCAGTGACATAAAGGAAGGCTTATGATCAAAGGCGCACGAACCACCGGGGGGTTATCATCAATTATTCCATTGTGGGCATAGACGGGCATGTACTTTTCATTTTCTGCCCATTTATTTACTTAGTTCTATTATATGTTTTTCATTGAGGTTTTATTATATTATTACCCTTTTTATCCTGAGACGTCCTAAGACGTCTCAAAAGTCGTCTCTGCCTATTTACACATGTAAAAAATAATAAATGTGATATACCAAAAAAGTAAAATTTGTGACGTTATATATATCATCCCAAGAAACGCGTCTACATACTATGTGCTTCATAGTACAGGGACGAATATAAAAGCGTCCTAGAAAAAGCGTGTCTACTGACATGTTCTGTTGTAGTGAATCTGATTATGTTTTTGCCATGTTCACATACTTGCAATTGTATATTCCAATCCCTTTTGGCTCAAGGTCACTAAGGGAATTTTGTTAAGTGCTTTGAGTATCTTCATGTCATGCCTTGCTTTGCCATGTTAACTTCATGTAGCTTATAGTTTTCATGCTCCAAAGTGTGCTACCTGATGTTAAATTCCAGACTTGTGTTAATTTCACTAAGTCTGAAACCTGTTTACCATTTGCATTTTTTCCATGCTTGTTTGAACCTGTTAATGGATGAATTGGCCGTAGCTCAGTGTTCATCTTTTGTCAAGAATCATGAGTAGATCCCTGCCATGTATTTTGTTGTCATGTTTGAGTGCTGTAGCATAATTATCTTGATGCATTTAGATGGCTACTTGTTGTTTATCGCAGACCGGTGCCATATTTGTTTTGCTTGCCATTTCCAAACCGTGCATCCGATTCCGGTGATCTTTATATCGATATCAACCGAAATCACCTCACCTTTCTAGTGGCACTCTTGGATTTCCAAGTTGAGGCCAGGTTCAATCATTCCTTGTCAAATCTTGCATATGCATCACATATCGCATCCCGCATAGCATACCATGTTTGCATCATGTTGTTCGAGCTTTGCACATTGTTGATTGTGTTCCTTTTGCTTGTTTGTCTTGTTTGGGTAAAGCCAGGAGATGAGTTCAATAACGAGGAGCCCGTTGAGTTTGCTTACAAGGATCAAGTCAACTCTGACAACTTTGCAGGCAAGATGATATACCCTCGAAATCACTTCTATCTTTGCTTGCTAGATACTCGCTCTTTTGCTATGCCTATGCTATGATGCCTACCACTTGCTTATCATGCCTCCCAAATTGCCATGTCAAACCTCTAACCCACCATGTCCTAGCAAACCGTTGATTGGCTATGTTACCGCTTTGCTCAGCCCCTCTTATAGCGTTGCTAGTTGCAGGTGAAGATTGGAGATCATTCCTTGCTGTAACATTTGTTTATTGTTGGGATATCACCATATTTATCTTGTTATCTTAATGCATCTATATACTTGGTAAAGGGTGGAAGGCTCGGACTTTTGCCTAGTGTTTTGTTCCACTCTTGCCGCCCTAGTTTCCGTCATATCGATGTTATGTTCCCGGATTTTGCGTTCCTTACGCGGTTGGGTTATAATGGGAACCCCTTGACAGTTCGCCTTGAATAAAACTCTTCCAGCAATGCCCAACTTTGGTTTTACCATTTGCCACCTAGCCTTTTTCCCTTGGGTTTTGCGGACTCAAGGGTCATCTTTATTTTAACCCCCTCGGGCCAGTGCTTCTCTAAGTGTTGGTCCAACCGAGCGATGTCCGGGGCTACCAGGGGCAACTCTGGGCTGGCCTACCCGACGTCTTGCTCATCCGGTGTGCCCTGAGAATGAGATATGTGCAGCTCCTATCGGGATTTGTCGGCACATCTAGGTGGTGTTGCTGGTTTAGTTTTACCCTTGTCGAGGATGTCTTGTAGAACCGGGATGCCGAGTCTGATCGGAATGTCCCGGGAGAAGGAATATCCTTCGTTGACCGTGAGAGCTTGTGATGGGCTAAGTTAGGACTCCCCTGCAGGTATTTGAACTTTCGAAACCCGTACCCGCGGTTATGGGCAGATAGGAATTTGTTAATGTCCGGTTGTAGATAACATGAACCTTAACTTAATCAAAATGAATCAACTGCGTGTGTAACCGTGATGGTCTCTTCTCAGCGGAGTCCGAAAAGTGAACACGGTGTTGGAGTAATGTTTGTCGTAGGTTGTTCTATAGTTCTTCGTTCGTGCTTTGCCTTCTCTTCTCGCTCTCTTTTGCGAACAGGTTAGCCACCATATATGCTAGTCACTTGCTGCAGCTCGACATATTACCTTGCCTTACCTATAAGCTTAAATAGTCTTGATCGCGAGGGTGCGAGATTGCTGAGTCCCCGTGGCTCATAGTTTACTTCCAAAACCAGATGCAGGGACCGATGATTCCGTTCCAAATGATGCGCTTGAGCTCAAGTGGGAGTTCGACGAAGACTCATGCCGTTACTATGTGTCTTTCCCTGATGATCAGTAGTGGTGCCTAGTTGGGGTGATCGGGACCGTGTCGCATGTTGGGGTTGTTTTTTATTTTGGTACCGTAGTCGGACCATGAGTGTATTGGATGATTGTAATGTTATTTATGTATTTGTGTGACGTGGCGAGTGTAAGCCAACTATGTACTTTTACCCTATTATCTATTTACATGGGTTGTTGTGAAGATTACCTTACTTGCGATATTGCTTTCAATGCGGTTATGCCTCTAAGTCGTGCTTCGACACGTAGGAGATATAGCCGCATCGAGGGCGTTACAAGTTGGTAATCAGAGCCTTCCCCGACCTTAGGAGCCCCCCTGCTTGATAGAATTAGCTGACGTTGTTGAGTCTAGAAAAATGTTTTGAGTCATTTAGGAATTATATATCGGAGAGTTTAGGAATTCTTTTTACTCCCCAGTCCCTTCATCGCTCTGGTAAGGCATCCTAACGTAGAGTTTTGACTCTTCTCTTCTCAAATTTCACTAAAAAAAATTTAGGATCACGCGGGTATCTTGGAATCGTTCCGATCGATTTGTGACGAGAACATTGTTCTTGGTGCCTGCTGTCATTTAGGGGTTGTGGCAGTGTCCCGGGGAGTTGAGCTCCGAGGTGTTGTCGTCACAATTTTATCGTTGCAGTTCTGGAATACCTGAATTTAGTTCGCCGACATCGAAAATCTCTTTTATGCAGTTGTTGGTGAGATAACCTCGACGCCACCCAGTACTGGGGCGGGAGTTTGGGAGTATTGCCATAACTTGTATAACGGATGCTTTTCGAAGGTTGAGGTAGACGATTTCCGAAGTTTTTCTCGGTTATGTGTTGAAGGATGGATACAGCTGGATGTAGGATTTGCTAGATTTGGGTGAGATATTATGCTTCCCGTGTATCCCCAACACCTGATTGCATAACTGGAAAGGTTCGGGAGTTTCATAGGTGGGAATTCTAGTAGCTCTAGTTCTTCTTCCACGGATATTTGGTTTAGATTGGGTGATCTTTACCGAGTATTCGTTCTTGTTACGTACCTTGTTGGTTTATTATTCTACCTAAATTCTAAGTGGCTTCTCAATTTATGGATATGTGACCATTTCAATTGGAATGCATTCGTTCATTTTGTTCGGATGTGAAGACTATATGTTGCAATTTCAACCCGTTTGATTCAGCTTCAATATTTGTCTGTCAATGTGCTAATGGATGTCAACCTCTTCAGGATGGCTCCTCCAACACACACGACTCCGAATCCTGATCCGCCACCACCACCTCCACCTCCAGAGGCATGGCAAGCTGTGATGGCCGCTACCAATGCAAACACGCAGCTGATCATGCAACTTCTTCAAGAGCGCAACCAAGGCAACAATCAGAATCACTTTGCTACACTCAACTAGTTTCTTGCTAACCAGCCAAAGACTTTCAGCAATTGTGTTGAGGCAACTGACGCTGATGATTGGCTCGTGGACTTATGCAAGCATTTCGAGTGCAGTAACGTCAGGCCTGAGGACTTTGTCAAGTTAGCTTCCTTCCAACTCAAAGACCAAGCTGTAGAATGGTTTCAGCAGTACAAAGATTCCAGAGGAGGCCGTGTGATTACCTGGGATGAATTCCGTCAAGACTTCAAAGCTCATCATATTCCTCAGAGCGTGGTTGAAAGCAAGCGTGAGGAATTCCGCAACCTGAAGCAAGGCTCTATGTCTGTCTATGATTACAACAAGATGTTTCAGAAGCTCGCCCGTTTTACTAAGTAGGACGTCCCTGACGAGAAGAGCATGATATACCAGTTCAGGGGTGGTCTCAGAGAAGAAATCCAGCTAGCTCTTGTCCTCTTTGAGCCCAAGAGGTACGATGAGTTTTACAACATGGCACTGAAGCAAGAGACTGCTCAACTGAAGTGCGATGCTTCCAAGAAGCGAGTCAGAGATGCTACTCCTTCTTCCTCAACTCAAGTGGCTAAGCAGCAGAAGTATTGGCTTCCTCCTCCTCCATTCCGTCAGCCTTATCAGCAGAAGAGCAAAGGTGGCAGTGGATCTTCCCACCCACCCAACCCTGGCTTTCAAAACAAGACTTCATCTCAAGCTCCAAGATCGAGTGCTCCGTATCACCGTCCGCTCTCAGAGGTCACGTGCAACAAGTGCCAACAGAAGGGTCACTATGCCAAGAAATGCTTCAATCAGAGGTGTCTCCCTCCTCCTCCTCATGTGAGATCGGCAAGTACAGCTGTGGTCAAGCATAACTCCAAGTCTGCTAAGGTCAACTTGTTGAACGCAACTCAGGCAGAGGACTCGCGAGATGTGATTATGGGTAACCTTCCTGTTAATGACATTCCCGCAAGAGTTCTTTTTGATACTGGTGCATCTTGTCATTTTTATCAAAGCCTTTTGCATCCATGCATGATGTGCATACTGTTGATTTGCCTAAGCCGATAGCGGTTTCTTCTCCGGGTTTGTTCATGAACACCAAAATGATGGCTCCGGATGTTACTATCACGTTGGGCGATTACAAGTTTCTATCTTCTCCAATGGTCCTTGGAAACTCGGATATTGATCTTATTCTCTGAATGGATTGGCTTTCTAAGCACAAGGCTCACCTTGATTGTGCTGCCAGGCAGATTCAATTGACTCATTCGTCTGAGGATGTAATTGTCTTTGCCGCTCGTGATGATACAATCCGTCTGTTTTCTCTCAATGAGAAGGGTGAACTGGATGCCATCTCTCAAATTCCAGTCGTTTGCGAATATCAAGACGTCTTTACAGAAGAGCTTCCAGGAATGCCTCCGCACCGGCCAGTTGAATTCGTCATCGATCTTGAGCCTGGCATGGAACCGGTTTGCAAACGTCCTTACAAGCTTGGACCTGAAGAGTTGAAGGAGCTGAAGAAGCAACTCGATATTCAAGAGCGAATGGGTCTCATACGACCTAGTTCTTCTCCGTGGGGTTGTGGAGTTCTTTTTGTGAAGAAGGATGGAACGGATCGACTTTGTGTTGACTACCGTCCATTGAACAAGAAGACTATCAAGAACAAGTACCCACTTCCCAACATCAATGAGCTGTTCGAACAACTCAAAAGGTGCCCAAGTATTCTCCAAGCTTGATCTCCGTATGGGCTATCACCAGATTCGAATCCGTGAGCAAGATATTCCCAAGACGGTGTTCAGAACAAGCTATGGTTCATCTGAATACACTGTCATGTCTTTTGGCCTCGTCAACGCTCCTCCGACGTTCTTTCGCATGATGAACTTCATCTTCAACGCCTACACAAATGACTTTGTCTTGGTCTACCTCAATGATATTCGGGTCTTTTCGAAGAACAAGGAAGGTCATGCCAAGCACTTGCGTTTGGTGCTCGATAAGCTCAGGGAACATCAGTTCTATGCCAAGTTCTCAAAGTGCGAGTTTTGGCTCGATGAGGTTCTTTATCTTGGGCATATCATCTCTGCCAAGGGCATAGCGGTGAATCCTGAGAAGGTGTATGCAATTGTGAATTGGGAACCACCTCAGAACGTGAAGCAACTCCGTAGCTTCCTTGGTCTCGCAAGCTACTGTCGAAGGTTCGTTGAGAACTTTTCAAAGATCGCGAAGCCTCTTTCAAACCTTCTCCAGAAGCACGTCAAGTACGTTTGGTCTCCGGAATGTGACATCGCTTTCAACACCTTGAAAGAGAAATTGGTCACTGCTCCAGTTCTGACTCCTCCTGATGAATCCAAACCGTTTGAGGTCTTCTGCGATGCCTCTCTTCAAGGTCTTGGTGCAGTGTTGATGCAAGAGAAGAAAGTTGTGGCTTATACCTCTCGCCAGTTGAAGCCCAACAAGAAGAACTACCCCACTCATGACCTCGAGTTGGCGGCAGTTGTGCATGCTCTTTTGACTTGGAGACATCTCTTATTGGGAAGAAAAGTGGACATCTTCACTAACCACAAGAGTCTCAAGTACATCTTCACTCAGCCTAATCTCAACCTCAGGCAGACTCGTTGGGTCGAAATGATTCAAGAGTATAATCCGAGTATCGAGTATACTCCAGGCTAGGCCAATGTGATTGCTGACGCATTGAGCAGTAAGGCTTACTGCAACAGTCTGATTCTCAAGCCTTATCAACCCGAGCTTTGTGAAGCTTTTCGCAAACTCAATTTGCAAGTTGTTCCTCAAGGGTTCCTCGCCAACCTTCAAGTCTCTCATACTTTGGAAGATCAAATTCGCGAGGCTCAACTTCTTGATGCTATGGTGAAGAAGGTGAAGAATGGGATTGCCAAGAGTCAATCCAAGTACAAATGCTATCGCTTTAATGACAAGGATACTCTCTTCTTCGAGGATCGCATTGTTGTGCCTAAAGGTGACCTTCGTAAAGTTATTATGAATGAGGCTCACAATTCACTCCTCTCCATCCACCCTGGGAGTACGAAGATGTATCAGGACCTCAAGCAGGCTTATTGGTGAACTCGAATGAAGCGCGAGATTGCTAAATTCGTGAATGAATGTGATGTCTGCAGAAGAGTAAAGGCAGAACACCAACGACCAGCTGGTCTCCTCCAACCTCTTACCATTCCAGAATGGAAGTTTGACCACATTGAGATGGACTTCGTGACTGGGTTTCCAAAGTCCAAGCATGGCAATGATGTTATATTCGTTGTCATCGACAAACTCACTAAAGTGGCTCACTTTATGCCTATCAAAGAGTCTATCACTTCAGCTCAATTGGCGGAGCTGTATACCTCTCAGATTATCTCCCTGCACGGCATTCCACAGTTGATTTCTTGAGACCGTGGTAGCATCTTGTTGGGGAATGTTGTAGAAAACAAAAATTTCCTATGGTTTCACCAAGATCCATCTATGAGTTCATCTAGCAACGAGTAATCGGATTGCATCTACATACCTTTGTAGATCACGCGCGGAAGCATTCAAAGAACGGGGATGAGGAAGTCGTACTCGACGTGATCCAAATCACCGGAGATCCTAGCGCCGAACGGACGGCACCTCCGTGTTCAACACACGTACAGTCAGCGTGACGTCTGCTCCTTCTTGATCCAGCAAGGGGGGAGGAGAGGTCGATGAAGATCAAGCAGCACGATGGCGTGGTGGTGGATGCAGGGCGTCACTGCAGCAGGGCTTCGCCGTTATACTGCGAGAGGGAGAGGTGTAGCAAGGGAGAGGGAGGCGCCAAGACTCAAGGTTGTTGCTGCCCCCTCCCTCTCCCCCTTTATATAGGCCCCCTAGGGGGTGCGCCGGCCCTAGGAGATGGGAACTCCTAGGGGGGGGGGGCGGCCAAGGGGTGGAGGGCCCCCCAAGCCAGGTGGGGCGCCCCCCACCCTAGGGTTCCCAACCCTAGGCGCATGGGGTGGGCCAAGGGGGTGCACCATCCCACTATGGGCTGGTTCCCCTCCCCAATTTGGACCATGGGGCCCTCCGGGATGGGTGGCCCCAACCGGTGGACCCCCGGGACCCTTCCGGTGGTCCCGGTACAATACCGGTGACCCCGAAACTCTCCCGATGGCCGAAATTGCACTTCCTATATATAATTCTCCACCTTCGGACCATTCTGGAACTCCTCGTGACGTCCAGGATCTCATACGGGACTCCGAACAACTTTCGGGTTACTGCATATTCATATCTCTACAACCCTAGCGTCACCGAACCTTAAGTGTGTAGACCCTACGGGTTCGGGAGACATGTAGACATGACCGAGACGGCTCTCTGGTCAATAACCAACAGTGGGATCTGGATACCCATGTTGGCTCCCACATGCTCCTCGATGATCTCATCGGATGAACCACGATGTCGAGGATTCAAGCAACCCCGTATACAATTCCCTTTGTCAATCGGTACGTTACTTGCCCGAGAATTCGATCATCGGTATCCCAATACCTCGTTCAATCTCGTTACCGGCAAGTCACTTTACTCGTACCATAATACATGATCCCGTGACCATACACTTGGTCACTTTGAGCTCATTATGATGATGCATTACTGAGTGGGCCCAGAGATACCTCTCCGTCATACGGAGTGACAAATCCCAGTCTTGATCCGTGTCAACCCAACAGACACTTTCGGAGATACCCGTAGTACACCTTTATAGTCACCCAGTTACGTTGTGACGTTTGGTATACCCAGAGCACTCCTACGGTATCCGGGAGTTACACGATCTCATGGTCTAAGGAAAAGATACTTGACATTGGAAAAACTCTAGCAAACGAACTATACGATCTTGTGCTATGTTTAGGATTGGGTCTTGTCCATCACATCATTCTCCTAATGATGTGATCCCGTTATCAATGACATCTCCATGTCCATAGCCAGGAAACCATGACTATTTGTTGATCAACGAGCTAGTCAACTAGAGGCTCACTAGGGACACATTGTGGTCTATGTATTCACACATGTATTACGATTTCCAGATAATACAATTAAAGCATGAATAATAGACAATTATCATGAACAAGGAAATATAATAATCATTTTATTATTGCCTCTAGGGCATATTTCCAACAGTCTCCCACTTGCACTAGAGTCAATCATCTAGTTACATTGTGATGAATCGAACACCCATGGAATTCTGGTGTTGATCATGTTTTGCTCTAGGGAGAGGTTTAGTCAACGGATCTGCTACATTCAGGTCCGTATGTACTTTACAAATCTCTATGTCTCCATTTTGAACACTTTCACGAATGGAGTTGAAGCGGCGCTTGATATGACTGGTCTTCCTGTGAAACCTGGGCTCCTTGGCAAGGGCAATAACTCCAGTGTTGTCATAGAAGAGAGTTATCGGGCTCGACGCATTGGGTATGACTCCTAGGTCGGTAATGAACTCCTTCACCCAGACTGCTTCGTGTGCTGCCTCCGAGGCTGCCATGTACTCCGCTTCACATGTAGATCCCACCACAATGCTTTGCTTGCAACTGCACCAGCTTACTGCCCCACCATTCAAAATATACACGTATCCGGTTTGTGACTTAGAGTCATCCAGATCTGTGTCGAAGCTAGCGTCGACGTAACCCTTTACGACGAGCTCTTCGTCACCTCCATAAACGAGAAACATTTCCTTAGTCCTTTTCAGGTACTTCAGGATATTCTTGACCGCTGTCCAGTGTTCCTTGCCGGGATTACTTTCGTACCTTTCTACCAAACTTACGGCAAGGTTTACATCAGGTCTGGTACACAGCATGGCATACATAATAGAACCTATGGCTGAGGCATAGGGGGTGACACTCATCTCTTCTATATCTTCTGCCGTGGTCGGACATTGAGCTGAGCTCAATTTCACACCTTGTAACACAGGCAAGAACCCCTTCTTAGACTGATCCATATTGAACTTCTTCAATATCTTATCAAGGTATGTGCTTTGTGAAAGACCTATGAGGCGTCTTGATCTATCTCTATAGATCTTGATGCCTAATATATAAGCAGCTTCTCCAAGGTCCTTCATTGAAAAACTCTTATTCAAGTAGGCCTTAATGCTGTCCAAAAGCTCTATATCATTTCCCATCAAAAGTATGTCATCTACATATAATATGAGAAATGCTACAGAGCTCCCACTCACTTTCTTGTAAACGTAGGCTTCTCCATAAGTCTGCATAAACCCAAACGCTTTGATCATCTAATCAAAGCGAATGTTCCAACTCCGAGATGCTTGCACCAGCCCATAAATCGAGCATTGGAGCTTGCACACCTTGTCAGCATTCTTAGGATCGACAAAACCTTCCGGCTGCATCATATACAGTTCTTCCTTAAGATAACCGTTAAGGAATGCTGTTTTTACGTCCATTTGCCATATCTCATAATCATAGTATGCGGCAATTGCTAACAAGATTCAGACGGACTTCAGCTTTGCTACGGGAGAGAATGTCTCATCATAGTCAACCCCTTGAACTTGTCGATAACCCTTAGCGACAAGCCTAGCTTTATAGATGGTCACATTACCATCTGCGTCTGTCTTCTTCTTAAAGATCCATTTATTTTCTATGGCTCGCCAATCATCGGGCAAGTCAGTCAAAGTCCATACTTCGTTTTCATACATGGATCCTATCTCGGATTTCATGGCTTCCAGCCATTTGTCAGAATCCGGGCCCGCCATCGCTTCTTCATAGTTCGAAGGTTCACCGTTGTCTAACAACATGATTTCCAAGACAGGGTTGCCGTACCACTCTGGTGCGGAACGTGTCCTTGTGGACCTTCGAAGTTCAGTAGGAGCTTGATCAGAAGTATCTTGATCATCATCATTAACTTCCTCTCTAATTGGTGCAGGCACTACAGGAACATTTTCCTGTGTTGCGCCACTTTCCGGTTCAAGAGGTAATACTTCATCAAGTTCCACTTTCCTCCCACTTACTTCTTTCGAGAGAAACTCCTTCTCTAGAAAGGATCCATTCTTGGCAACAAAGATCTTGCCTTCGGATCTGAGGTAGAAGGTATACCCAATAGTTTCTTTAGGGTATCCTATGAAGACGCATTTTTCCGACTTGGGTTCGAGCTTTTCAGGTTGAAGTTTCTTGACATAAGCATCGCATCCCCAAACTTTTAGAAACGACAGCTTAGGCTTCTTCCCAAACCATAATTCATACGTTGTCGTCTCAACGGATTTCGACAGAGCCCTATTTAAAGTGAATGCGGCAGTCTCTAAAGCATAGCCCCAAAATGACAGCGGTAAATCGGTAGGAGACATCATAGATCGCACCATATCCAATAGAGTGCGATTACGATGTTCGGACACACCATTACGCTGAGGTGTTCCAGGAGGCGTGAGTTGTGAAACTATTCCACATTTTCTTAAGTGTGTGCCAAATTCGTGACTCAAGTATTCTCGTCCACGATCTGATCGCAAAAACTTGATTTTTCTGTCATGTTGATTCTCAACCTCACTCTGAAATTCCTTGAACTTTTCAAAGGTTTCAGACTTGTGTTTCATTAAGAAGATATACCCATATCTACTCAAGTCATCAGTGAGGGTGAGAACATAACAATAGCCACCACGAGCCTCAACACTCATTGGACCGCACACATCAGTATGTATGATTTCCAATAGGTTGGTTGCTGCTCCATTGTTCCTGAGAACGGAGTCTTGGTCATCTTACCCATGAGGCATGGTTCGCACGTGTCAAATGATTCGTAATCAAGAGACTCTAAAAGTCCATCTGCATGGAGCTTCTTCATGCGTTTGACACCTATGTGACCAAGGCGGCAGTGCCACAAGTATGTGGGACTATCATTATCAACCTTACATCTTTTGGTATTCACACTATGAATATGTGTAGCATTACACTCGAGATTCATTATGAATAAACCATTCACCATAGGAGCATGACCATAAAACATATCTCTCATATAAATAGAACAACCATTATTCTCGGATTTAAATGAGTAGCCATCTCGTATTAAACGAGATCCTGATACAATGTTCATGCTCAAACTTGGCACTATATAACAATTATTGAGGTTCAAAACTAATCCCGTAGGTAAATGTAGAGGTAGCGTGCCGACGGCGATCACATCGACCTTGGAACCATTCCCGACGCGCATCGTCACCTCGTCCTTCGCCAGTCTCCGTTTATTCCGCAGCTCCTGCTTTGAGTTACAAATGTGAGCAACTGCACCGGTATCAAATACCCAGGAGCTACTACGAGTACTGGTAAGGTACACATCAATTACATGTATATCACATATACCTTTCGTTTTGCCGGCCTTCTTGTCCGCTAAGTATTTGGGGCAGTTCCGCTTCTAGTGACCACTTCCCTTGCAATAAAAACAGTCAGTCTCGGGCTTGGGTCCATTCTTTGGCTTCTTCCCGGCAGCTTGCTTACCGGGCGCGGCAACTCCCTTGCCGTCCTTCTTGAAGTTCTTCTTACCCTTGCCTTTCTTGAACTTAGTGGTTTTATTCACCATCAACACTTGATGGTCCTTTTTGACTTCTACCTCTGTTGATTTCAGCATTGCAAATACTTCAGGAATGGTCTTTTCCATCCCCTGCATATTGAAGTTCATCACAAAGCTCTTGTAGCTCGGTGGAAGCGATTGAAGGATTCTGTCAATGACCGCGTCATCCGGGAGATTAACTCCCAGCTGAGTTAAGCGGTTATGTAATCCAGACATAGTGAGTATGTGCTCACTGACAGAACTATTTTCCTCCATCTTACAACTGAAGAACTTGTCGGAGACTTCATATCTCTCGACCCGGGCATGAGCTTGGAAAACCATTTTCAGCTCTTCGAACATCTCATATGCTCCGTGTCGCTCAAAACGCTTTTGGAGCCCCGGTTCTAAGCTGTAAAGCATGCCGCATTGAACGAGGGAGTAATCATCAGCACGTGTCTGCCAAGCGTTCATAACGTCTTGGTTCTATGGGACGGGTGCGTCACCTAGCGGTGCTTGTAGGACATATTCTTTCTTGGCAGCTATGAGGATGATCCTCAGGTTCCGGATCTAGTCCGTATAGTTGCTGCCATCGTCTTTCAGCTTGGTTTTCTCTAGGAACGCGTTGAAGTTGAGGACAACGTTGGCCATTTGATCTACAAGACATATTGTAAAGATTTTAGACTAAGTTCATGATAATTAAGTTCATCTAATCAAATTATATAATGAACTCCCACTTAGATAGACATCCCTCCAGTCATCTAAGTATAACATGATCCAAGTTAACTAGGCCGTGTCCGATCATCACGTGAGACGAACTAGTCAACATCGGTGAACATCTTCATGTTGATCGTATCTTCTATACGACTCATGCTCGACCTTTCGGTCTTCTGTGTTCCGAGGCCATGTCTGTACATGCTAGGCTCATCAAGTCAACTTAAGTGTTTGCATGTGTAAATCTGTCTTACACCCGTTGTATGTGAACGTTGGAATCTATCACACCCGATCATCACGTGGTGCTTCGAAACAATGAACTGTTGCAACGATGCACAGTTAGGGGGAACACTTTCTTGAAATTATTATGAGGGATCATCTTATTTACTACCGTCGTTCTAAGTAAACAAGATGCAAAAACATGATAAACATCACATGCAATCAAATAATAATAGTGACATGATATGGCCAATATCACATAGCTCCTTTGATCTCCATCTTGGGGCTCCATGATCATCTTGTCACTGGCATGACGCCATGATCTCCATCATCATGATCTCCATCATCGTGTCTCCATGAAGTTTCTCGCCAACTATTACTTCTACTACTACGGCTAACACGTTTAGCAATAAAGTAAAGTAATTTACATGGCGTTTCTCAATGACACGCAGGTCATACAAAAAATAAAGACAACTCCTATGGCTCCTGCCGGTTGTCATACTCATCGACATGCAAGTCGTGATTCCTATTACAAGAACATGATCGCATACATCACATATATATCATTCATCATTCATCACAACTTTGGTCATATCACATCACAAAGCACTTGCTGCAAAAACAAGTTAGACGTCCTCTAATTGTTGTTGCAAGTTTTACGTGGCTGCAAAAGGGTTCTAGCAAGAACGTTTTCTTACCTACGTAATAGCCACAACGTGATTTGTCAACTTCTATTTACCCTTCATAAGGACCCTTTTCATCGAATCCGCTCCAACTAAAGTGGGAGAGACAGACACCCGCTAGCCACCTTATGCAACTAGTGCATGTCAGTCGGTGGAACCAGTCTCACGTAAGCGTACATGTAAGGTCGGTCCGGGCTGCTTCATCCCACAATACCACTGAAGAAAGATAAGACTAGTAGCGGCAAGAAAGTTGACAACATCTACGCCCACAACAAATTGTGTTCTACTCGTGCAAGGAGAACTACGCATAGACCTAGCTCATGATGCCATTGTTGGGGAACATTGCAGAAAACAAAAAATTTCCGATGGTTTCACCAAGATCCATCTATGAGTTCATCTAGCAACGAGTAATCGGATTGCATCTACATACCTTTGTAGATCATGCACGGAAGCGTTCAAAGAACGGGGATGAGGAAGTCGTACTCGACATGATCCAAATCACCGGAGATCCTAGCGCCGAACGGACGGCACCTCCGTGTTCAACACATGTACAGTCAGCGTGACTTCTCCTCTTTCTTGATCGAGCAAGGGGGGAGGAGAGGTTGATGAAGATCCAGCAGCACGACGGCGTGGTGGTGGGTGCAGGGCGTCACTGCAGCAGGGCTTCGCCGTTATACTGCGAGAGGGAGAGGTGTAGCAGGGGAGAGGGAGGCGCCAAGACTCAAGGGTGTTGCTGCCCCCTCCCTCTCCCCCCTTTATATAGGCCCCCTAGGGGGTGCGCCGGCCCTAGGAGATGGGAACTCCTAGGGGGGGCGGTGGCCAAGGGGTGGAGTGCCCCCCAAGCCAGGTGGGGCGCCCCCCCCCCACCCTAGGGTTCCCAACCCTAGGCGCGTGGGGTGGGCCAAGGGGGGCGCACCAGCCCACTATGGGCTGGTTCCCCTCCCCACTTTGGCCCATGGGGCCCTCCGGGATGGGTGGCCCCACCCGGTGGACCCCCGGGACCCTTCCGGTGGTCCCGGTACAATACCGGTGACCCCGAAACTCTCCCGATGGCCGAAACTGCACTTCCTATATATAATTCTTCACCTCCGGACCATTCCGGAACTCCTCGTGACGTCCAGGATCTCATCCGGGACTCCGAACAACTTTCGGGTTACTGCATATTCATATCTCTACAACCCTAGCGTCACCGAACCTTAAGTGTGTAGACCCTACGGGTTCGGGAGACATGTAGACATGACCGAGACGGGACACATTGTGGTCTATGTATTCACACATGTATTACGATTTCTGGATAATAAAATTAAAGCATGAATAATAGACAATTATCATGAACAAGGAAATATAATAATCATTTTATTATTGCCTCTAGGGCATATTTCCAACACATCTTTACCTCCAAGTTTTGGGATTCTTTTCAGAAGGCCATGGGCACCAACATCCACTTCAGCACAGCTTTCCATCCTCAAACTAGCGGTCAAGTCGAGTGTGTCAATCAGATTCTTGAAGATATGCTCAGGGCTTGCGTTATCTCCTTCGGTATGAAGTGGGAAGATTGTCTTCCATATGCCGAATTCTCCTACAACAACAGTTTTCAAGCAAGTTCGGGCAAGGCCCCATTCGAAATTCTCTATGGCAGGAAGTGTCGTACTCCTCTTAACTGGTCACAGACCGGTGAACGTCAACTTCTTGGAAATGACTTGATCACAGAGGCAGAGGAAATGTGCAAATTCATTCGTGATAACCTCAAAACAGCGCAATCGCGCCAGAAGAGCTACTATGATAGTAAGCATCGTGATTTGGCTTTCGAGATCGGAGACCATGTTTACCTCCGCGTCTCTCCAATGAAAGGTACTCGTCACTTCGGTGTCAAAGGGAAGCTTGCCCCTAGATACGTGGGTCCTTTCAAGATCATCAGCAAGAGAGGCGATCTCGCCTATCAACTCGAGCTTTCTCCCAACTTTGCAAATGTGCACAACGTGTTCCATGTCTCTCAGCTCCGCAAGTGCTTCAAGACTCCTGACCGCACCGTCAACTTCGAAGACATTGATCTCCAAGAAGACCTCTCTTATCGTGAGCACCCCGTTGCTATTCTTGAAGAGACTGAACGCAAGACTCGCAATAAGTCACTCAAATTCCTCAAAGTCAAGTGGTCACACCATTCCGACCATGAAGCTACCTGGGAATGCGAGGATCACCTCCGTTCTGAGTACCCGGCGTTTTTCCAGTCCTAGATCTCGGGACGAGATCCTTTCATAGTGGTGGAGTGTTGTAACACCCCGGATGTAATTTACCTTATATGTATCCCAACTCTTGCCGTTGCCGGCGCTAAGTTATTTTATTTCCTCGGGTTCGAGTTTTTGTCTCCGTGTGTTGTTACCGTTGTCATGCATCTCATATCATGTCATCATGTGCATTGCATTTGCATACGTGTTCGTCTCATGCATCCGAGCATTTTCCCCGTTGTCCGTTTTGCATTCCGGCGCTCCTATCTCCTCCGGTGGCTCTTTATACCTCTTTTCGTGTGTGGGGGTTAAACATTTCCGGATTGGACTGAGACTTGCCAAGCAGCCTTGGTTTACTACCGGTAGACAGCCTGTCAAGTTTCGTACCACTTGGACTTCGTTTGATACTCCAACGATTAACCGAGGAACCGAGAAGGCCTCGTGTGTGTTGCAGCCCAACACCCTTCCAATTTGTCCCAAAACCCACCTAAACCCTCTCCATCGTCTCAGTCGTTTGATCACGATCGTGTGGCTGAAAACCGCACCTCATTTGGACTCTCCTAGCTCCTCCTATGTATAAATAGACATCTCCCCAGAAAATCCCGGATCAAATCCAACCCCAAACCCTAGCCCCGCTCCATCCGTGCGCCGGACACGTTCGGTCCGCGCCAGACGTCTCGCGCCGCCGCCCCACAACCACTGGCAAGCCGCCACGTGGCACCGTACCCCGCCGCCGCCGCTCCGGCCCAGAAGGCCCAAGTCGGGCCCCCGCGAGCCCGTCGTCCGCCGCCGCCGTTCCACGCCCGCGCCGCCCGGGTGCTCTCCCTCCGCTGCCTTCGGCTCCGGCACCGGCCCGCTCCGCCACCGTGCCGGCAAGCGCCGCCCTCGCTGGACCTTGCCTCCTCGCCGCCCCGCCACGCCAACCTCGCCGCCGGAGCTCCCGCGCCACGCCGGCGCCGCCCCGGCCTCTCCTCCCCTTGGTTTTTCTTCCTCCGACGACAGTCTGGCGAACCTCGGCGACCGTGCAGCTACAGTGATCCGGGTCTGGATCTGGATCCCGAAGGGTTGACTTTCCCCGAAACCCTAATTTTTCTTGCAACTTCATCATGCCGTAACTCTGCATTCATAGCTCCGTTTTGCGCGTGTAGCATATCAAAATGTTCGCCTCAGAGAGTACATCATTTAATCTCATTGCATCTATTTCTTTTGAACTCATCTTGATGCCCGAAATGCTGTTGGAAGAGGGTTATTTGGTATAATTGTCAGATCTGCTGCATCAAATACCTATTTGTCATTTTTGCCATGATTAATGTGTGCATGATATGCTCCTGAGTTCTACATGAGTTTTGTTATATGCCATGCCATCTTTACAGAGGTGCTTACTATTGGATTTCGTAGTAATTTAAAAAAAATTCCTACGCTCACGCAAGATCATGGTGATGTATAGCAACAAGAGGGGAGAGTATGATCTACGTACCCTTGTAGATCGACAACGGAAGCGTTTGGTTGATGTAGTCGTACGTCTCCACGGCCCGACCGATCAAGCACCGAAACTACGGCACCTCCGAGTTCTAGCACACGTTCAGCTCGATGACGATCCCCGGACTCCGATCCAGCAAAGTGTCGGGGAAGAGTTCCGTCAGCACGAGGGCGTGGTGACGATCTTGATGTACTACCATCGCAGGGCTTCGCCTAAGCACCGCTACAATATTATCGAGGACTATGGTGGAAGGGGGCACCGCACACGGCTAAGAATATGATCACATGGATCAACTTGTGTCTCTAGGGGTGCCCCTGCCTCCGTATATAAAGGTTCAAGGGAGGGGGGCCGGCCGTCCAAGGTGTGGCGCGCCAGGAGGAGTCCTACTCCTTCTGGGAGTAGGACTCCCCCCTTTCCTAGTTGGAATAGGATTCGTGGAGGGGGGGAAAGAGGAGAGAGAGGAGGAAGGGGGGCTGGCCCCCTCTCCTTCTCCAATTCGGACCAAGGGGGGAGGGGCGCGCGGCCCATCTCTGCCCACCTCTCCTCTCTTCCACCAAGGCCCACTAAGGCCCATATACCTCCCGGGGGGTTCCGGTAACCTCCCGGTACTTCGGTGAAATCCCGATTTCACCCGGAACACTTCCGATATCCAAACATAGGCTTCCAATATATCAATCTTTATGTCTCGACCATTTCGAGACTCCTCGTCATGTCCGTGATCACATCCGGGACTCCGAACAACCTTCGGTACATCAAAATGCATAAACTCATAATATAACTGTCATCGTAACCTTAAGCGTGCGGACCCTACGGGTTCGAGAACAATGTAGACATGACCGAGACACGTCTCCGGTCAATAACCAATAGCGGAACCTGGATGCTCATATTGGCTCCTACATATTCTACGAAGATCTTTTATTGGTTAGACCGCATAACAACATACGTTGTTCCCTTTGTCATCGGTATGTTACTTGCCCGAGATTCGATCGTTGGTATCCTATACCTAGTTCAATCTCGTTACCGGCAAGTCTCTTTACTCGTTCTGTAATACATCATCCCGCAACTAACTCATTAGTTGCAATGCTTGCAAGGCTTAAGTGATGTGCATTACCGAGAGGGCCCAGAGATACCTCTCCGACAATCGGAGTGACAAATCCTAATCTTGAAATACGCCAACCCAACATGTACCTTTGGAGACACCTGTAGAGCTCCTTTATAATCACCCAGTTACATTGTGACGTTTGGTAGCACACAAAGTGTTCCTCTGGCAAACGGGAGTTTCATAATCTCATAGTCATAGGAACATGTATAAGTCATGAAGAAAGCAATAGCAACATACTAAACGATCGGGTGCTAAGCTAATGGAATGGGTCATGTCAATCAGATCATTCAACTAATGATGTGATCCCGTTAATCAAATAACAACTCTTTGTCCATGGTTAGGAAACATAGCCATCTTTGATTAACGAGCTAGTCAAGTAGAGGCATACTAGTGACACTCTGTTTGTCTATGTATTCACACATGTATTATGTTTCCGGTTA
This sequence comes from Triticum dicoccoides, assembly GCF_002162155.2. Taxonomy (NCBI): domain Eukaryota; kingdom Viridiplantae; phylum Streptophyta; class Magnoliopsida; order Poales; family Poaceae; genus Triticum; species Triticum dicoccoides. The sequence goes on along the minus strand of NC_041390.1, from coordinate 33,140,471 downwards.
ATACAATTCTAGCATGAATAATAAACTTTTATCATGATATAAGGAAATAAATAATAACTTTATTATTGCCTCTAGGGCATATTTCCTTCAGTCTCCCACTTGCACTAGAGACAATAATCTAGATTACACAGTAATGATTCTATCACCCATGGAGCCTTGGTGCTGATCATGTTTTGCTCGTGGAAGAGGCTTAGTCAACGGGTCTGCAACATTCAGATCCGTATGTATCTTGCAAATCTTTATGTCTCCCACCTGGACTAGATCCCGGATGGAATTGAAGCATCTCTTGGTGTGCTTGGTTCTCTTGTGAAATCTGGATTCCTTCACCAAGGCAATTGCACCAGTATTGTCACAAAAGATTTTCATTGGACCCGATGCACTAGGTATGACACCTAGATCGGATATGAACTCCTTCATCCAGACTCCTTCATTCACTGCTTCCGAAGCAGCTATGTATTCCGCTTCACACGTAGATCCCGCCACGACGCTCTGTTTAGAACTGCACCAACTGACAGCTCCACCGTTTAATGTAAACACGTATCCGGTTTGCGATTTAGAATCGTCCGGATTAGTGTCAAAGCTTGCATCAACATAACCGTTTACGATGAGCTCTTTGTCACCTCCATATACGAGAAACATATCCTTAGTCCATTTCAGGTACTTCAGGATGTTCTTGACCGCTGTCCAGTGATCCACTCCTGGATTACTTTGGTACCTCCCTGCTAGACTTATAGGAAGGCACACATCAGGTCTGGTACACAGCATTGCATACATGATAGAGCCTATGGCTGAAGCATAGGGAACATCTTTCATCTTCTCTCTATCTTCTGCAGTGGTCGGGCATTGAGTCCGACTCAACTTCACACCTTGTAACTGAAAGTGCGTTATATCGACTAGAGGGAGGTGAATAGGCGATTTTTATGAAAGTCTTCAAAACGTGGGAGTTATGAAGACAAACAGTGAAGATTATGCCTATTACTATGCAGCGGAAGTTAGATTACACTAGGCTAGCCATGGTCATGTATTCAATAGAGTGAAAGCACAATAACAAACAGCTTCAGTGTAATAAGGATCAGATAGGAAGAAGTTGTGAAGCCAATCAGATCATACATTCACGTTGTGAAGACAAAAGATAAAGCAAGCATGCAATGGCTTCACAATGACTAACAGTAAGAAAAGGAAGTGAAGATGAAACCAGTGACTCGTTGAAGACAATGATATGTTGGACCAGTTCCAGTTGCTGTGACAACTGTACGTCTGGTTGGAGCGGCTAGGTATTTAAACCTTAGGACACACAGTCCCGGACACCCAGTCCTGAACACACAGTTCAGGACACCAAGTCCTCACCGTATTCTCCTTGAGCTAAGGTCACTTAGTCCTCGCCAAATCACTCTGGTAAGTCTTCAAGGTAGACTCCCAAACCTTCATAGACTTTGTTCACTGGCAATCCACAATGTCTCTTGGATGCTCTGAACGTGACACCTAACCGTCTGGAGGATTCACAGTCCTCAAGTGTAATAAGTCTTCAGATCACACAGACAAGAAGACTTAAGTGATGCCCAATTTACTCTGGCTCTGGGTGGTTAGGGCTTTCTCCTCACTAGGAATTTTTCTCTCAAAGGCTTCGAGGTGGGTTGCTCTCAGACGACAAAAGCCATGCACTGAAATCTGAGCAGCCAACCGTTTATGGTTGTGGGGGTGGGCTATTTATAGCCACTTGGCAACCCGACCTGATTTGTCCGAAATGACCCTGGGTCACTAAGGAACTGACACGTGTCTCAACGGTCAGATTTCAAACTCTCATGGCAACTTTTGCTTGGGCTACAAGCAAAGCTGACTTGTCCGGCTCTGGACAAGATTCGCTCTCATTGTCTTCGCTCGAAGACATAGGTTTTTTTTTATTTAGGCATCACTTCAGTCATTCTGACTGGTTCTCCTGGACCCCACTTAACAGTACAGTGGTTCCTATGACTCAACACAAAAGAAAAAGAACTACGAAAGATCTAAGTCTTCGAGCTCCATAGGCTTCATAACGTGTCTTCTTTTGTCATAGTCTTCAATGTGAATATCTTCATATACCACTTTTGTCTTCAATGTCTTCATACATTTTTAGGGGTCATCTCTGGTAGTAAAAACAAATCAATGAGGGACTTCTACCTGTGTTTTCCTGCAATTCTCACAAACAAATTAGTCCCTCAACTAGGTTTGTCGTCAATACTCCAAAACCAACTAGGGGTGGCACTAGATGCACTTACAATCTCCCCCTTTTTGGTGATTGATGACAAACTAGTTGAAGTTTTCAACGGGGAATATAATGTGTGAAGTTTGTAAAGGATAGGGAATTGTCTTCATAAGTTGCAAGGGCTCCCCCTGAAGATGTGCATATAAGTTAATTTGATTTTGGAATGCAAATGCACATGGCAGGTTGTACTTGTGGAGATCCACTTCAGCTTATGATGACAATCCACTATGCATGTGAAAGTATATGAAGATAATGACATGCATAATGGAAAATGGACGTCTGCAGAATGAGATAAGTGCGGAATTTATCGTCGCACATGCGGAATTTATCTTCGCAAACAGAGTGGCAAACGAGTAGCAGACGACCATCGAGTCTTAGTGTTACAACTCAAAGAACCGAATGAAGCAAAACGAGAGTTGTAAGCACGAAGAAAAATGTGGCAAAAAAAGAATATTAGCACCCACACATATGGACCCGCTTGAAGACTATCAACTCATATGCTTCTCCCCCTTTTGTCAGCAAGGACTAAAAAGGTTCGAAGACATAGAGTGTCTACTCGTTTCCAGGAGCAGAAGGGTCGTTGGAGGTGTTTGGCGGTGCAGACGAGCTTGGAGGTGCTGAAGCAGGTGGTGGTGAAGTAGCATCGTCGTCTTCATCAATGATCCTTGCAGTAACTGTGGCAGCAGATGAAGAAAACTCAGAGTCTTCAAGTGATGGTGTTTTGCGCATCACAGCCCTTCTGGGAGGTGTGGTGTCAAACTTGAAACGCTCTGTGAAGCCATCCTCTTCAAGTTCAGCTTCAGTACATATCATTGAGGGCCCTTTCCATGTACGACGGAACGTTTCATGTGTAACGAAGGCATTCTTGGTGGCTAGGTTTCGAAGACGATTTACATCCACCAAGAGGCTCTTCATCTGACGCTTTAGCCAGTCGTGATGCTTATCCTGCTTTTGGTGAAGGGCCACAAGAAGCTCCCGGTCAGTGAGGACACGAGCACGCTTCTTGGGTCTTGGAGCATTTGTGCTGTCTGTGGCTTCAGTAGATGCTGGTGCACGTGTAGTGCCAGCCAACGGATATACCCTGGATATGGCTTCAACACCTTCAACATTCTGCGTGAAGCTCTGGTGTTCTGCATTCTGAAGACTTATCGGTTGCTTGGCAGGTTCGGGATATATGGCTTCATCAGAGGTATCCACATCTGGCAGGAAGATCCGATGGTTTCGGGCTGAGGGTTGATACGAGATTGCAGAGTGCAGTTTGATCAGCCTCATCACCCAAGGAGCATAGAACTTCAAACCAAACAATTCTGAGCCTGACGCTGCAAGTTGGCGTATGAAGAGATCCTGTGCGTTGAAGCATTTGCCATGCAGGATATAGAATATGAGAGTCTTCATTGCACCCTCAATCTTGGCATGTGGTGAGTGTCCCTTAATGGGCCAGAGAGTTCGCCGGATGATGTGATATATGGTCCTGGGCAGATACTCAAAGTCTTCAACAAAGAACTCAGTTGGATAGGGTGCATCATGAGGCAATGGCTTCATCATTGAGAGCATCTGACTCATATTTGGTTCAGGCCTCTGGAATATGCTCTCAATAGCTTCAGAATGTAGTTGACAGCCTTCCTCGAAGAATTTGCCAGGAGTGGGCAGGCCGGTGAGTTCAATGATATTCAATGCATTGGCTTCATGATGGACATTGCCAGTCATCCACTCCAGGACCCATGTCTTCGGATCTCTGTTGTATCCTTGTATATGGAGAGTGGCATAGAACTTAAGCAGAAGCTCTTCATTCTAGTGCTCTTCATCAGTCACAAACGGCAGCAGACCCACTTGTTTGAAGCAATCCAAGGCTTCCTCAAGACATGGCAGACCAGCAATGGCTTCAACCTCAAGGCGCTTGTGCGGGAAGATGCGACCTTGGTTGTATAAGATGCTTGAGTAGTAGCTGCGCTGAGGGTAGCTCCAGAACCTGTCTGATACAATCCTTTCCCTTGAATAGGGGTTCTTGGAGCTGTTGAAAAATGTATTGTCTGCCTTGAAGCTGTTAATATCAAAGGAGCCAGGTGCTGATGCAGGACCTGGGAACCTTGGAAGCCTTGGGACTGGCTTCTGGACATGAGGCCTGTGCTCAATATGATAATCAAACTGTGGACCTGCAGCAGACTCAGGAATAGAAGTGTCTGGCTCAGTAGCTTCGCTGTCCGCTGAAGCATTTGGTGGGGCGGGCTCCACATTGGCTTCAGTGTTTGTGGTGGCAGCCGCAACATTTTCTTCCTCCGCTTGTGTAGTTGGAGGAGCAAACTCAGGCATGTTCTCCTGGAGAACTGCATCTTGATGGAGCGGGGGAGTGGGTTCTGGTGGTGCTTCTTCATTGTCTTCGGCTGATGCAGCCGGAGTTTCTGCAGTATGGACTTGAGGCCTTGGACCTTTGCGAAGCCTACGGAACACAGACGACGCTTGTGGGGTCGGAGTGGGCTGGACCTCAAAGTCTTCTTCCTCCTAAGGGTGATCCGCCCATGACTCATCTTGTGCCATTAGCGTCAGAGGACGACCAATACTGATGAGTTCGCTTGTTTCAAGCTGAGGAAGGGCTGCATCATCTTGTACATTGTCTTGGTGACCAATGTCTTCAGCAGCTATGGGGTCGGCTGCTGGAATATCTTCAGCTTCAGGGGCCTCTGTGAGAGCAGGCTCATGAACTGTCAGTCATCTCTCTGCATTAGGGCGAATGACAGAGAGGGGTTCAACCATCAAGGGCTCTGTGGGAGCAGCCCGAGCTTTCTTGATCTTGCGCTTCTTCTTGGTTGGGTCAGAAGGAGAGGCTGCAGAGTGTTTCCTCTTTCTAGCTTCAGCCTCTGCATTCCGTGTCTTCTTGAGCTCAGAAGCTGTTGACCGGCTCTTTGGCTTCGAGCCAGTCGTGGCGGTTGGGAAGACAATCGGAATAGCTTCTTGCCTTGGTGCCTCTGGTTCATTCACAGCAGGCTGCTTCTTCTTCTTCGCGGCCATCTTGGGGTCGATGCTAGGACACCCAAGTGCCTTGCACTTTTCGGCCTCATTGTAGGCTTGCACGCAGCGTTCAGCCAAAGACTTCATCCGCTCACATGAACCTTAAGCTTCTGCACGCTTCTTCAGAAAATTTTCCTTTAGCTCATGCAGCATTGTTTTGAAGCTCTTCACTTCCTGCACGCTGAGCCTGGCCATGTGCTTCTTGAACTGAGCCTTTTCATGATCAATTTTCTGCTTCAGCTCAACAATGCGTTGAGCAATGGCCAGTTCTGAAGCAATTGCGCCTTGGAAGGCGACGCTGAGGCCAACGGGCAGCTGCAGATCTTCGAAGCTTATGTCCGGTGAGGCAAACCATCCATCGATGAAGTTGTGGATAATGGCAACATCAAAGAGAGGTAGGTTGTTGAAGATTTCTGCTTCTTCCTTGCTTTTGATGAGCTGTTCAAGAGCGTCATCTCCAAGATCTTCATCGCTTGATAGATCAATGGCTTCGCTGCGCAGAATGGCAGCAGTAGTGAGCTCTTTGCCTGTTTGTTGCTGGGGCTCCTTTTCCTTCTGGGACTTGGAGACGCGAAAGACTTCTTCAGACTGCACACTGACTTCAGGAGGTGCAGTTTTCAATGGCTTCGCCCTTGAGATTTTTGAGGCAGGGGCCGGCTTTGAAGCTTTTGATCTCTTCGTCTGCTTTGGCTTCGGCACAGCAGGAGCTTCATCAGACTCAGAGTCAGCTGGAGGGTCATTTACGGCAGTCCCTTGGACTAAGATGTGAGTAATCAGGCCCTCAAGATTGGCAAACGGACCGATGATATTGGGTTCGGCGTCGCGTGTGCCATCTGCCCTTGGATCGGAGGGACCAGGGTTGAAGTCTAACCCAATTTTCTTCTTATTCAGCTACGCTGATTGTTGGGCAAACTGAAAGTTGCGCTTGAAGAGATTGTCGTCACGACACCAGAGGAGTGAAGACGGATGCGCATCATCAGGCTGTGGTCCTCGGACCATGCATGGGTAGAAGCCTTGAGCAATGGCTTCATCTCTGGTCTTGGGTACGAGATTCTTGTATAAGATGTCCCCCCATGGCTTCTTGATGGCACTCTTTTCAGCATACTCCTGAGTGACGAAGCGGTATTTGAACCATTGTTCTGCCCAATAGCGTCGAATCCATTGGATTCGGCTCTTGCGCTGCCCATAGCTCTCTTTTGGATCTGTTTTGTACATTTCTGCCAAGTCTTCAGGCAGATCTTTGGAAGTTCCTTCACGTCTCTGTCTGCCCCCCTTCCTTGCTGCTGCTTCTGAAGCCATAAACTTTAACTTGAATGGCTTCAAAACTTTCAAAGGCGTCAAAGGCTTTCTTTTTCTGGACCAACAGGAACTGGCTTCAGGAGAGTTTATGTGATGTTGTAGGAATTCTGCAAATGAATGCAGACTATGAGAACCGAAGGATTCTCCCACGGACATGTACCTGTGACAGCATTAAGGTGCGAGGGAAGGGGAAGAGGTCATATGCATTCTCAGAAGGTTCTAAAGATTAATCAGTTTAGAAGACATTGACCTCATCATGCGAAGACATTCACTCATAGATAAGAAGTTGGTTCCAGATTTGTACGAACCCACAGATCAGTACAAGTGAGGAATCTAACTACTTTATGAAGCACAAGTGAATATTCTAGGCATGTTATGAGATGCAGCGAGAGATCTAACTAGTGTGAAGAGAAACTTCTTATGGTAGAAAGTGACAGAACCATGAGATTAAAAGAGGCTGTAAAAAGAAGTTTTATTTACCACACTGGGAACTGCTAGACGGAAGTGGGAGATGATGCCGAGCAGTTTAGTCCTCCGTGCCCTAACTTGGCGACGGAAGACACCTACGGTGACGGCAGAGAGGACGATGTCCACAGTCGGCGTGAAGACGGCGTCGGAGAGGTTGCGGCAGCGAAGTGCTTCGTCGTCGGCGTCGTTGAGAGCTAGCGGTGGCGCTAGGGTTCGTGCGAGGGTGGAAGAAGGAGATAATGACCGCGGTAAGTGTGAACTTATAGGCGCAGGGGCGGCACTGCGCTATTACTCAGGTGCCCCTGGCGATTCGCATTTGAGTAGTACGTGGCCATCATGCGGTATTTTGGGGGCAGTTCCACATCCCACGCAAGCCTGGATTGTCGGGCGGTCGTTCCTACTTCTCCGGATTTTATGTGGAGGAATGAGCATTAAAAACGGACTTTATGGTTGTCTCTATATCTTCAGCTGACAAGGACACAGTGAAGATATTCGACAGTTTCAATAGAATGCATATGACTTGGAGAGATAGAATTTGAGATAGAAAGCATAGAGAGATTAGGGTCCGATCACATTCACTTAGTTCAGAAGATTCAACCAAGAAGACATAGCTATAAGTGAATGTTGTAGAGGACAGAACACTAGTATATATATATCTATATAATCAACATAGTGAAGATAATCATGAAGACATGTTGAGTTCGAAGCCAAACCAAATGTGAAGATATTTCAAGGTAACGCCATGAGTGAAACACTTCAAAATTGAACGTTTGGTGGTGGCGTTACCCACCGTATAGGAAGTATTAGACCCAGACACGATGCACAATTATCGTGGCGCTCCGAAGTCAAATTCCACATTAATGTATTCACACTTAGAAGGTATGTCTTCATTGATTGAAGATATACTTTACTTTGTGTGTTGCACATCTAAGTCATCAATATGCATAAGTGTTAGGATGTGTGCCTGATCACAGGACATTTGAGGATTCCAGGATATTTAGCTCACACCGTAACTTGCAAAATCTCTTCTCATCCAAGGGCTTGGTGAAGATATACGCCAATTTCTCTTCAGTGTTGACGTGTATGATTTCAATGTCTTCCTTCACAACATGATCTCTGAGTAAGTGATGACGAATTTCAATGTGCTTTGTCTTCGAGTGCTGAACTGGGTTGTTGGCAATCTTGATGGCGCTTTCGTTGTCGCAGTAAAGTGGCACTTGCTTCATATGAATGCCATAGTCCTTGAGTGTTTGCTTCATCCACAGAACCTGAGCGCAGCAAGATCCAGCAGCAATGTATTCAGATTCAGCAGTGGAGAGAGATACACAGTTCTACTTCTTTGAAGACCAACATACAAGTGATCGTCCCAGAAAGTGACATGTGCCTGATGTAGACTTGCGATCAACCTTGTCACCAGCATAATCAGCATCCGAAAATCCAACCAAATCAAACTCTGAGCCCTTTGGATACCATAATCCTAGAGTTGGGGTGTGAGCCAAATATCGAAGAATTCGCTTCACAGCTAAGTGATGCGACTCCTTTGGTGCCGCTTGAAATCGAGCACACATGCAAACACTAAGTATAATATCTGGCCTAGATGCACATAAATAAAGCAAAGACCCAATCATGGAGCGGTATACCTTTTGATCGAACTCTTTACCATTGTCGTCAGGACCTAAATGATGTTTGGCTGGCATTGGTGTTGTGAAGCCTTTGCAGTCTTGCATACCGAACTTCTTCAGGCAATCTTTGAGATACTTCTCTTGAGATATGAAGATGCCATTGCGTTGTTGTCGTATTTGAAGACCAAGGAAGAACTTCAGCTCCCCCATCATGGACATCTGATATTGCTCTTGCATCATATATCCAAACTCTTTACTGTACTTCAGATTGGTGCAGCCGAAGGTAATGTCATCCACATATATTTGGCACACAAACAGTTCACCATCATATGTCTTCGTGAAAAGAGTGGGATCCAGGGAACCAGGTATGAAGCCTTTGCTCTTCAGGAAGTACTTGAGTGTGTCATACCAGTCCCTAGGGGCTTGTTTGAGGCCATACAGTGCCTTGTTGAGCTTGTATACCATGTCAGGATGTTTTGGATTTTCAAAGCCAGGCGGTTGTGCAACATACACTTCTTCTTCAATCTTGCCATTGAGAAAGGCACTTTTCACATCCATTTGATATAGAAGTATGTTATGATGATTTGCATAGGCCAGCAGTATGCGTATAGCTTCAAGCCTTGCCACAGGAGCAAATGTTTCATCGAAGTCAATGCCCTCCACTTGAGTATATCCTTGAGCAACGAGACGAGCTTTGTTTCTGACAACTTGACCATGCTCATCTTGCTTGTTGCGGTATATCCATTTGGTGCCTATTATGTTGTGCTTCCGTGGATCAGGACGCTTAACCAGTTCCCATACATTATTCAGCTCAAACTGTTGAAGCTCTTCTTGCATAGCTTGAATCCATTCAGGTTCCATGAAGGCTTCTTCAACTTTCTTGGGTTCTGATATTGATACGAATGCGAAGTGCCCACAGAAATTTGCTAGCTGAGTTGCCCTTGAACGAGTGAGTGGACCAGGTGCATTGATGCTATCGATTATTCTGTCAATCTGCACTTCATTGGCAACACGAGGATGTACAGGGCGAAGACTTTGCTCTTGCTGATCTGTGTTGTTGTTGGGAGGAATGTCTTCAGGCTGAGCAATGTCTTCATGTTGATCAGGTGCTGAGATGATAAGTTCTTCTTCAGGATGAGCTTCAGAAGGTATAATCTCTCCAGTTCCCATAAGCTTGATTGATTCACTAGCTGGAACTTCATCTAGAACATTTGGCAGTTGCTCTCTTTGTGAACCATTTGTCTCATCAAACCGCACATCCACTGTTTCAACCACTTTGTAATGGAAGAGATTGAAGACTTTGTAGGAGTGTGAATCCTTTCCATATCCAAGCATAAAGCCCTCATGTGCTTTTGGTGCAAACTTTGAGGTGTGGTGTGGGTCTTTGATCCAGCACCTTGCTCCAAATACTCTAAAGTAACTGACATTTGGCTTCTTGCCAGTTAGGAGTTCATAAGATGTCTTGTTCAGAAGCTTGTGAAGATAAACACGATTGATTGTATGACATGCAGTGTCAATGGCTTCAGTCCAGAATTTTCTTGGAGTCTTGTATTCATCTAGCATTGTTCTGACCATCTCAATGAGGGTTCTGTTCTTGCGTTCGACGACGCCATTCTGCTGTGGCGTGTACGGAGCTGAGAATTCATGTGTGATGCCCAAGGTATCAAGATATGTATCAAGGCCAGTGTTCTTGAATTCAGTGCCATTGTCACTTCTGATGTGCTTTATCTTGGCGCCAAAATTGTTCATAGCTCAATTGGCGAAGCGTCTGAAGACATCCTGCACTTCAGTCTTGTAAAGGATTATGTGCACCTAAGTATATCTAGAGTAATCATCAACAATGACAAAGCCATAGAGGCAAGCATAAGTAGTAAAAGTTGAGTAGTGAGTGGGACCGAAAAGATCCATGTGGAGCAGTTCGAAGGGTTGTGTAGTAGTCATGATTGTCTTCGAAGGATGTTTTGCCCTTGTCATCTTCCCTGCTGCACAGGCACCGCATAAGTGATCTTTCTTGAACTTGACGCCCACGATGCCTATGACATGCTTCTTCTTCGCAAGGGTGTGGAGGTTCCTCATGCCAGCATGCCCAAGCTTCTGATGCCAAAGCCAGCATTCTGAAGCTTTTGCAAGAAGACATACTGCAAGTTGTGGCCCTACTGAGAAATCTACCACGTACAAATCACCCTTTCGGTACCCTTCAAACACTAGAGACTTGTCAGATTCCATTAGTACTAGGCAACGATATTTTCCAAACATTACAATCATGTTTAAATCGCAAAGCATTGAGACAAACATTAAGTTGAAGCCAAGGGATTCAACAAGCATGACTTTATCCATGTGTTGATCCTTTGAGATTGCAACTCTACCTAGACCCAATACCTTACTTTTACCAGTGTCAGCAAATGTGATGTGGCTCTTGTCGGATGGACGTAAGGTTGAGTCCATAAGAAGGCTTCTTTTGCCAGTCATGTGATTTGTACATCCACTATCAATAATCCATTCTGAAGACTTTGAAGTCGCTGGTGTCGTACCCTACAGTGCAGTTAGGGGGATAGGCTTCACGAAGAGAATTGTGAAGCAAAAACATTCGACGAACTAGTGGGTTACGAAAACTTAGATCCAGATTAGGACTAATAGGGAGAGTAGCATGTGATTCAGGAACGAAGTACATAATGATGCCATTCGGGCATTTTATCTTGCGCCCTACAAGATTTTTAAGGTCCCCAGCAATAGCGTAAGACGATTTTGTTTTTCTGCTAGAGACCTTTCCCTGCAAAAGAGAGTTAAGCTTTCTTAACCACCCACATCTTCAAGGGTGACTTACAAGCAATAAGTCTAAGTGCAGCATCTGAGAATTTTGGCTTTGAAGCCTTAGCAAACAGTCTAGCAGGTGGACAATAATACTCATAGGAATAAGCAGAATAATTTTTGGTCATATGAACATGACGATTCGAAGAACCGCTCTCATATTCATATGCCTGAGTATGGTTTCCCTACAAAACATTTGCGTTAGTGTGACTCAGGTGAGTCCTCTGTTTGTATGAAGCCTTTGGACCATATGAAGCCTTTGGTCTGATGTTTGTCTTCTTCAAGTGAGGTGTCATGAAGACATTCACAGGAAGATTTTCCAGACACCTTTTCGGAACCCAGATCTTCTTCATAGGCGGTCCATTCCTGTAGTTAGTACCAATGTACCTGGCAAACACTTCACCATTCTGATTCTTAAACAGTTTATAGTTTGCATCAAAGGATTCATCAATGATAATGGGGTTAGCACAAGTGAAGCCAGATAAATTGGATGGATCTGCTGAAAGTTCCTTTGCAGCAACCCATGTGGTTTTGGGGTACTGCTCAGGTTTCCAGTAAGAGCCATCTGCATTTATTTTCCTCACGAACCCCACACCCTCTTTCCTAGGGTTTCGGTTCAGAATCTGCTTCTTGAGGACATCACATAATTTCTGATGTCCTTTAAGACTTTTGTACATCCCTATTTCAAGAAATGTCTTCAACCTAGCATTCTCATCAGCAATAGCAGTGGTATCCTCCGCAGAGGGGTTAGTTACCACATCAACAGTTGAAGATATTGCAACAGCAGTAGCAGTGGAACATTCAGCAACAGAAGTAGCATTATCACGCTCAATGCATTTAAGACATGGTGGTTCAAATCCTTCCTGAGCTGGACTGATCTGTTCGGCGCGAAGTGACTCGTTTTCCTTTTGAAGATCTTCATGAGCCGCTCTCAATTTCTCAAGTTCTTGCTTCCTTTGAAGATAATCATAGGAAAGCTTTTCATGAGTTGTTGAGAGAGTATCAAGTCGATCTTCAAGCTCCTGATACTTAACGTGAAGGTTTTTTATGTCTTCAATTAAGGATTCAGATTGAGTCATTTCGGCACCCAACAGATCATCGCTTCTGTCTAACAGTTTTTGAATATGTTCCATAGCTTTCTGTTGTTTAGTTGCAATTTTAGTAAGTGTTTTGTAGCTGGGTTTTGAATCACAGTCAGAGTCATCGTCACTAGATGTTTGATAGCGAGTAGTGCGTGTGTTTACCTTGGCATCGCGTGCCATGAAGCAGTAGGTGGGAGTGGAGTCGTTCTTGTCATTTGCGTCGGTGTCGGTGATGCAGTCATTGTCTTCAGTGTTGAAGATGGACTTGGCGACGTATGCTGTAGCCAGACTCGCAATGCCAGAATCAGACTCCTCCTCAGACTCCACCTCTGCCTCCTCAGATGCGGACTCCTCCTTTGAATCCATCTCCTTGCCAACAAATGCACGTGCCTTGCCAGATGAGCTCTTCTTGTGTGATGAAGACTTTGAAGAAGACTTGGAAGAAGACTTTGAGTATTTCTTCTTCTTCTTGTCGTCAGAATCATATTCCTTGCTCTTCTTCTTCCTTCTGTTCTCATTGTCCCACTATGGACACTCAGAGATGAAGTGTCTAGTTTTCTTGCACTTGTGACATGTTTTCTTCTTGTAGTCATGAGCAGAAGCTTCATCATTCCTTGAGCTTGATCGTGAAGATTTTCTGAAGCCTTTCTTCTTGGTGAATTTTTGGAACTTCTTCACTAGCATTGCAAGTTCTCTTCCAATGTCTTCAGGATCATCAGAACTGCAGTCAGATTCTTCTTCAGATGAGGAAACAGCTTTTGCCTTCAAGGCACGAGTTCGCCCATAGTTTGGACCATAGATATCTCTTTTCTCAGAAAGCTGAAACTCATGTGTGTTGAGCCTCTCAAGTATGTCAGACGGATCGAGTGTCTTGAAATCAGGACGTTCTTGAATCATCAGGGCCAGGATGTCAAACGAACTATCAAGTGATCTCAGCAGCGTCTTGACGATTTCATGTTTGGTGATCTTAGTGGCGCCGAGGGCTTGAAGCTCATTTGTGATGTCAGTGAGCCTGTCAAATGTGTGCTGGACATTCTCATTGTCATTTCGCTTGAAGCGGTTGAAGAGGTTGCGAAGAACACTGATTCTTTGATCTCTCTGGATTGAGACGCCTTCATTGACCTTGGAGAGCCAGTCCCAGACCAGCTTGGATGTCTTCAAGGCACTCACACGGCCATACTGTCCTTTTGTCAGATGACCACAGATGATATTTTTGGCAGTAGAGTCCAGTTGAGTGAACTTCTTGACATCAGCAGCAGTGACACCTTCTCCAGCCTTGGGAACGCCGTTCTCGACGACATACCATAGGTCGACGTCAATGTCTTCAAGATGCATGAGCATCTTATTCTTCCAGTAGGGATATTCAGTTCCATCGAAGACGGGGCACGCAGCGGAGACTTTGATTATCCCTGCAGTTGACATAGCTAAAACTCCCGGTGGTTAAACTGAATCACACAGAACAAGGGAGCACCTTGCTCTGATACCAATTGAAAGTGCGTTATATTGACTAGAGGGGGGTGAATAGGCGATTTTTATGAAAGTCTTCAAAACGTGGGAGTTATGAAGACAAACAGTGAAGATTATGCCTATTACTATGCAGCGGAAGTTAGATTACACTAGGCTAGCCATGGTCATGTATTCAATAGAGTGAAAGCACAATAACAAACAGCTTCAGTGTAATAAGGATCAGATAGGAAGAAGTTGTGAAGCCAATCAGATCATACATTCACGTTGTGAAGACAAAAGATAAAGCAAGCATGCAATGGCTTCACAATGAGTAACAGTAAGAAAAGGAAGTGAAGATGAAACCAGTGACTCGTTGAAGACAATGATATGTTGGATCAGTTCCAGTTGCTGTGACAACTGTACGTCTGGTTGGAGTGGCTAGGTACTTAAACCTTAGGACACACAGTCCCGGACACCCAGTCCTGAACACACAGTTCAGGACACCAAGTCCTCACCGTATTCTCCTTGAGCTAAGGTCACTTAGTCCTCGCCCAATCACTCTGGTAAGTCTTCAAGGTAGACTCCCAAACCTTCACAGACTTCGTTCACTGGCAATCCACAATATCTCTTGGATGCTCTGAACGTGACACCTAACCGTCTAGAGGATTCACAGTCCTCAAGTGTAATAAGTCTTCAGATCACACAGATAAGAAGACTTAAGTGATGCCCAATTTACTCTGGCTCTGGGTGGTTAGGGCTTTCTCCTCACTAGGAATTTTTCTCTCAAAGGCTTCGAGGTGGGTTGCTCTCAAACGACAAAAGCCGTGCACTGAAATCTGAGCAGCCAACCGTTTATGGTTGTGGGGGTGGGCTATTTATAGCCACTTGGCAACCCAACCTGATTTGTCCGAAATGACCCTGGGTCACTAAGGAACTGACACGTGTCTCAACGGTCAGATTTCAAACTCTCATGGCAACTTTTGCTTGGGCTACAAGCAAAGCTGACTTGTCCGGCTCTGGACAAGATTCGCTCTCATTGTCTTCGCTCGAAGACATAGGTTTTTTTTTATTTAGGCATCACTTCAGTCATTCTGACTGGTTCTCCTAGACCCCACTTAACAGTACAGTGGTTCCTATGACTCAACACAAAAGAAAAAGAACTACGAAAGATCTAAGTCTTCGAGCTCCATAGGCTTCATAACGTGTCTTCTTTTGTCATAGTCTTCAATGTGAATATCTTCATATACCACCTTTGTCTTCAATGTCTTCATACATTTTTAGGGGTCATCTCTGGTAGTAAAACTGAATCAATGAGGGACTTCTACCAGTGTTTTCCTGCAATTCTCACAAACAAATTAGTCCCTCAACTAGGTTTGTCGTCAATACTCCAAAACCAACTAGGGGTGGCACTAGATGCACTTACAGTAACACAGGCAAGAACCCTTTCTTTGCTTGATCCATTTTGAACTTCTTCAAAATCTTGTCAAGGTATGTGCTTTGTGAAAGTCCAATTAAACGTCTTGATCTATCTCTATAGATCTTTATGCCTAATATGTAAGCAGCTTCACCGAGGTCTTTTATTGAAAAACTCTTATTCAAGTATCCCTTTATGCTATCCGGAAATTCTATATCATTTCCAATCAGTAATATGTCATCCACATATAATATCAGAAATGCTACAGAGCTCCCACTCACTTTCTTGTAAATACAGGCTTCTCCAAAAGTCTGTATAAAACCAAATGCTTTGATCACACTATCAAAGCGTTTATTCCAACTCCGAGAGGCTTGCACCAGTCCATAAATGGATCGCTGGAGCTTGCACACTTTGTTAGCTCCCTTTGGATCGACAAAACCTTTCGGTTGCATCATATACAACTCTTCTTCCAGAAATCCATTCAGGAATGCAGTTTTGACATCCATCTGCCAAATTTCATAATCATAAAATGCGGCAATTGCTAACATGATTCGGACAGACTTAAGCATCGCTACAGGTGAGAAGGTCTCATCGTAGTCAATCCCTTGAACTTGCTGAAACCCTTTTGCGACAAGTCGAGCTTTGTAGACAGTAATATTACCGTCGGCGTCAGTCTTCTTCTTGAAGATCCATTTATTCTCAATTGCTTGCCGATCATTGGGCAAGTCAACCAAAGTCCATACTTTGTTCTCATACATGGATCCCATCTCAGATTTCATGGCTTCAAGCCATTTTGCGGAATCTGGGCTCACCATCGCTTCTTCATAGTTCGTAGGTTCATCATGATCTAGCAGCATGACTTCCAGAATAGGATTACCGTACCACTCTGGTGCGGATCTCACCCTGGTTGATCTACGAGGTTCAGTAGTATCTTGTTCTGAAGTTTCATGATCATTATCATCAGCTTCCTCACTAATTGGTGTAGATAGAAACAGTTTTCTGTGATGCACTACTTTCCAATAAGGGAGCAGGTACAGTTACCTCGTCAAGTTCTACTTTCCTCCCACTCACTTCTTTCGAGAGAAACTCCTTCTCCAGAAAGTTTCCGAACTTAGCAACAAAAGTCTTGCCTTCGGATCTGTGATAGAAGGTGTATCCAATAGTCTCCTTTGGATATCCTATGAAGACACATTTCTCTGATTTGGGTTCGAGCTTATCAGGTTGAAGCTTTTTCACATAAGCATCGCAGCCCCAAACTTTCAGAAACGACAACTTTGGTTTCTTGCCAAACCATAGTTCATAAGGCGTCGTCTCAACGGATTTTGATGGTGCCCTATTTAACGTGAATGCGGCCGTCTCCAAAGCATAACCCCAAAATGATAGCGGTAAATCAGTAAGAGACATCATAGATTACACCATATCTAGTAAAGTACGATTACGACGTTCGGATACACCATTACGCTGTGGTGTTCCGGGTGGCATGAGTTGCGAAACTATTCCGCATTGTTTCAAATGTACACCAAACTCGTAACTCAAATATTCTCCTCCACGATCAGATCGTAGAAACTTTATTTTCTTGTTACGATGATTTTCAACTTCACTCTGAAATTCTTTGAACTTTTCAAACGTTTCAGACTTATGTTTCATTAAGTAGATATACCCATATCTGCTTAAATCATCTGTGAAGGTGAGAAAATAATGATATCCGCCATGAGCCTCAATATTCATCGGACCACATACATCTATATGTATGATTTCCAACAAATCTGTTGCTCTCTCCATAGTACCGGAGAACGGCGTTTTAGTCATCTTGCCCATGAGGCACGGTTCGCAAGTACCAAGTGATTCATAATCAAGTGGTTCCAAAAGTCCATCAGTATGGAGTTTCTTCATGCGCTTTACATTGATATGACCTAAACGGCAGTGCCACAAATAAGTTGCACTATCATTATCAACTCTGCATCTTTTGGTTTCAACATTATGAATATGTGTGTTACTACCATCGAGATTCAATAAGAATAGACCACTCTTCAGGGGTGCATGACCATAAAAGATATTACTCATATAAATAGAACAACCATTATTCTCTGATTTAAATGAATAACCGTCTCGCATCAAACAAGATCCAGATATAATGTTCATGCTTAACGCTGGCACTAAATAACAATTATCTAGGTCTAATATTAATCCCGAAGGTAGATGTAGAGGCAGCGTGCCGACCGCGATCACATCGACTTTGGAACCGTTTCCCACGCGCATCGTCACCTCGTCCTTAGCCAATCTTCGCTTAATCCGTAGTCCCTGTTTCGAGTTGCAAATATTAGCAACAGAACCAGTATCAAATACCCAGGTGCTACTGCGAGCATTAGTAAGGTACACATCAATAACATGTATATCACATATA
This sequence comes from Triticum dicoccoides, assembly GCF_002162155.2. Classification (NCBI taxonomy): domain Eukaryota; kingdom Viridiplantae; phylum Streptophyta; class Magnoliopsida; order Poales; family Poaceae; genus Triticum; species Triticum dicoccoides. Next base: position 33,122,680 of record NC_041390.1, on the reverse strand, counting down.
CCTTTGTTCACCTTGCCATCCTTCTTATCCGCCAAATACTTGGGGCAGTTCCGCTTCCAGTGACTAGTCTACTTGCAGTAGAAGCACTCAGTTTCAGGCTTAGGTCCAGACTTGGGTTTCTTATCTTGAGCAGCAACTTGCTTGCTGTTCTTCTTGAAGTTCCCCTTCTTCTTCCCTTTGCCCTTTTTCTTGAAACTAGTGGTCTTGTTGACCATCAACACTTGATGCTCCTTTTTGATTTCTACCTCCGCAGCTTTCAGCATTGCGAAGAGCTCGGGAATAGTCTTATTCATCCCTTGCATATTATAGTTCATCACGAAGCTCTTGTAGCTTGGTGGCAGTGATTGGAGAATTCTGTCAATGACGCAATCATCTGGAAGATTAACTCCCATTTGAATCAAGTGATTATTATACCCAGACATTTTGAGTATATGCTCACTGACAGAACTGTTCTCCTCCATTTTGCAGCTATAGAACTTATTGGAGACTTCATATCTCTCAATCCTGGCATTTGCTTGAAATATTAACTTCAACTCCTGGAACATCTCATATGCTCCATGACGTTCAAAACGTCGTTGAAGTCCCGGTTCTAAGCCGTAAAGCATGGCACACTGAACTATCGAGTAGTCATCAGCTTTGCTCTGCCAGACGTTCACAAAATCTGGTGTTGCTCCAGCAGCAGGCCTGGCACCCAGCGGTGCTTCTAGGACGTAATTCTTCTGTGCAGCAATGAGGATAATCCTCAAGTTACGGACCCAGTCCGTGTAATTGCTACCATCATCTTTCAACTTTGCTTTCTCAAGGAACACATTAAAATTCAACGGAACAACAACACGGGCCATTTATCTACAATCATACATAAACAAGCAAGATACTATCAGGTACTAAGTTCATGATAAATTTAGGTTCAGTTAATCATATTACTTAAAGAACTCCCACTTATATAGACATCCCTCTAATCATCTAAGTGATTACGTGATCCAAATCAACTAAACCATGTCCGATCATCACGTGAGATGGAGTAGTTTCATTGGTGAACATCACTATGTTGATCATACCTACTATATGATTCACGCTCGACCTTTCGGTCTCCGTGTTCCGAGGCCATATCTGTATATGCTTGGCTCGTCAAGTATAACCTGAGTATTCCGCGTGTGCAACTGTTTTGCACCCGTTGTATTTGAACGTAGAGCCTATCACACCCAATCATCACGTGGTGTCTCAGCGCGAAGAACTTTCGCAACGGTGCATACTCAGGGAAAACACTTCTTGGTAATTTAGTAAGAGATCATCTTATAATGCTACCGTCAATCAAAGCAAGATAAGATGCATAAAAGATAAACATCACATGCAATCAATATAAGTGATATGATATGGCCATCGTCATCTTGTGCTTGTGATCTCCATCTCCGAAGCACCGTCATGATCACCATCGTCACCGACGCGACACCTTGATCTCCATCATAGCATCGTTGTCGTCTCGCCAATCTTATGCTTCCACGACTATCGCTACCGCTTAGTGATAAAGTAAAGCATTACAGCACGGTTGCATTGCATATAATAAAGCGACAACCATATGGCTCCTGCCAGTTGCCGATAACTCGGTTACAAAACATGATCATCTCATACAATAAAATTTAGCATCATGTCTTGACCATATCACATCACAACATGCCCTGCAAAAACAAGTTAGACGTCCTCTACTTTGTTGTTGCATGTTTTACGTGGATGCTACGGGCTTAAGCAAGAACCAATCTTACCTACGCATCAAAACCACAACGATAGTTTGTCAAGTTGGTGCTGTTTTAACCTTCGCAAGGACCGGGCGTAGCCACACTCGGTTCAACTAAAGTTGGAGAAACTGTCACCCGCAAGCCACCTATGTGCAAAGCACGTCGGGAGAACCGGTCTCGCGTAAGCGTACGCATAATGTTGGTCCGGGCCGCTTCGTCCAACAATACCGCCGAACCAAAGTATGACATGCTGGTAAGCAGTATGACTTATATCGCCCACAACTCACTTGTGTTCTACTCGTGCATATAACATCAACATATAAAACCTAGGCTCGGATGCCACTGTTGGATTTCGTAGTAATTTCAAAAAAATTCCTACGCTCACGCAAGATCATGGTGATGTATAGCAACGAGAGGGGAGAGTATGATCTACGTACCCTTGTAGATCAACAACGGAAGCGTTTGGTTGATGTAGTCGTACGTCTCCACGGCCCGACCGATCAAGCACCGAAACTACGGCACCTGCGAGTTCTAGCACACGTTCAGCTCGATGACGATCCCCGGACTCCGATCCAGCAAAGTGTCGGGGAAGAGTTCCGTCAGCACGATGGCGTGGTGACGATCTTGATGTACTACCGTCGCAGGGCTTCGCCTAAGCACCGCTACAACATTATCGAGGACTATGGTGGAAGGGGCACCGCACACGGCTAAGAATATGATCACGTGGATCAACTTATGTCTCTAGGGGTGCCCCTGCCTCCGTATATAAAGGTTCAAGGGAGGGGGGCCGGCCAGCCAAGGTGTGGCGCGCCAGGAGGAGTCCTACTCCTTCTGAGAGTAGGACTCCCCCCCCCTTTCCTAGTTGGAATAGGATTCGTGGAGGGGGGGAAGAGGAGAGAGAGGAGGAAGGGGGGCCGGCCCCCTCTCCTTGTCCAATTCGGACCAGGGGGGAGGGGCGCGCGGCCCATCTCTGGCCACCTCTCCTCTCTTCCACCAAGGCCCACTAAGGCCCATATACCTCCCGGGGGGGTTCCAGTAACCTCCCGGTACTCCGATAAAATCCCGATTTCACCCGGAACACTTCCGATATCCAAACATAGGCTTCCAATATATCAATATTTATGTCTCGACCATTTCGAGACTCCTCGTCATGTCCGTGATCACATCCGGGACTCCGAACAACCTTCAGTACATCAAAATGCATAAACTCATAATATAACTGTCATTGTAACCTTAAGCGTGCGGACCCTACGGGTTCGAGAACAATGTAGACATGACCGAGACACGTCTCCGGTCAATAACCAATAGAGGAACCTGGATGCTCATATTGGCTCCTACATATTCTACGAAGATCTTTTATCGGTCAGACCGCATAACAACATACGTTGTTCCCTTTGTCATCGGTATGTTACTTGCCCGATATTCGATCGTCGGTATCCTATACCTAGTTCAATCTCGTTATCGGCAAGTCTCTTTACTCGTTCTGTAATACATCATCCCGCAACTAACTCATTAGTTGCAATGCTTGCAAGGCTTAAGTGATGTGCATTACCGAGAGGGCCCAGAGATACCTCTCCGACAATCGGAGTGATAAATCCTAATCTCGAAATACGCCAACCCAACATGTACCTTTGGAGACACCTGTAGAGCTCCTTTATAATCACCCAGTTACGTTGTGACGTTTGGTAGCACACAAAGTGTTCCTCTGGCAAACGGGAGTTGCATAATCTCATAGTCATAGGAACATGTATAAGTCATGAAGAAAGCAATAGCAACATACTAAACGATCGGGTGCTAAGCTAATGGAATGGGTCATGTCAATCAGATCATTCAACTAATGATGTGATCCCGTTAATCAAATAACAACTCTTTGTCCATGGTTAGGAAACATAACCATCTTTGATTAACGAGCTAGTCAAGTAGAGGCATACTAGTGACACTATGTTTGTCTATGTATTCACACATGTATTATGTTTCCGGTTAATACAATTCTAGCATGAATAATAAACTTTTATCATGATATAAGGAAATAAATAATGACTTTATTATTGCCTCTAGGGCATATTTCCTTCACTTACCATGTATTTTTGTGATATGTGTGGTGACTAGCACAAGTTTGCAAAATAGTGCATTCGTTAATGCTGACTTCAGGGACTTAGGATTTCACTAAGTCCTTGATCTGTTTTTATCAATATGCCATATGTTCATGTTGTTTCCTAGTGATCCGTGCCTCTTTTGAGGATGATCAGTAAGGATGTTTTGTTAACATTGTGGTGCTCTATCCATCCATGTCTTAGTTTCCAATTATGGAGCACCCTAGCTTGAGTCAATCGAGCTCTACTTTTGCTATTTCGTGAATCCTGGCAGATTGTTGACTTGTTAGCGATTTTCACGAGGATGTTGTTATTGATCCGTGCATGCTATGTTGTTGTTCTTGCCATGTCTAGCTTCTATGATATGTATTCTTGATGGGTGTATGCTTAGTTTGTCATGCCTTGCTCTGTAGTGAGTGCATCGAGCTCGTAAACATGCCTACTCGCTAACAGATTTGCATGCTCCAGTTTTTCACCAAGTCTGTAATCTGATTATGTTTTTGCCATGTTCACATGCTTGCAATTGTATGTTCCAATCCCTTTTGGCTCAAGGTCACTAAGGGAATTTTGTTAAGTGCTTTGAGTAGCTTCATGTCATACCTTGCTTTGCCATGTTAACTTCATGTAGCTTATAGTTTTCATGCTCCAAAGTGTGCTACCTGATGTTAAATCCCAGACTTGTGTTAATTTCACCAAGTCTGAAACCTGTTTACCATTTGCATTTTTTCCATGCTTGTTTGAACCTGTTAATGGATGAATTGGCCGTAGCTCAGTGTTCATATTTTGTCAAGCATCATGAGTAGATCCCTGCCATGTATTTTGTTGTCATGTTTGAGTGCTGTAGCATAATTATCTTGATGCATTTAGATGGCTACTTGTTGTTTATCGCAGACCGGTGCCATATTTGTTTTGCTTGCCATTTCCAAACCGTGCATCCGATTCCGGTGATCTTTATATCGATTTCAACCGAAATCACCTCACATTTCTACTTGCACTCTTGGATTTCCAAGTTGAGGCCAGGTTCAATCATTCCTTGTCAAATCTTGCATATGCATCACATATCGCATCCCGCATAGCATACCATGTTTGCATCATGTTGTTCGAGCTTTGCAGGTTGTTGATTGTGTTCCTTTTGCTTGTTTGTCTTGTTTGGGTAGAGCCAGGAGACGAGTTCGATAACGAGGAGCCTGTTGAGTTTGCTTACGAGGATCAAGTCAACTCTGACAACTTTGCAGGCAAGATGATCATACCCTTGAAATCACTTCTATCTTTGTTGCTAGATACTCGCTCTTTTGCTATGCCTATGCTATGATGCCTACCACTTGCTTATCATGCCTCCAAATTGCCATGTCAAACCTCTAACCCACCATGTCCTAGCAAACCATTGATTGGCTATGTTACCGCTTTGCTCAGCCCCTCTTATAGCGTTGCTAGTTGCAGGTGAAGATTTGAGATCGTTCCTTGTTGTAACATTTGTTTATTGTTGGGATATCACCATATTTATCTTATTATCTTAATGCATCTATATACTTGGTAAAGGGTGGAAGGCTCGGCCTTTTGCCTAGTGTTTTGTTCCACTCTTGCCGCCCTAGTTTCCGTCATATCGGTGTTATGTTCCTGGATTTTGCGTTCCTTACGCGGTTGGGTTATAATGGGAACCCCTTGACAGTTCGCCTTGAATAAAACTCTTCTAGCAATGCCCAACTTTGGTTTTACCATTTGCCACCTAGGCTTTTTCCCTTGGGTTTCGCGGACTCAAGGGTCATCTTTATTTTAACCCCCTCGAGCCAGTGCTTCTCTAAGTGTTGGTCCAACCGAGCGATGTCCGGGGCTACCAGGGGCAACTCTGGGCTGGCCTACCCGACGTCTTGCTCATCCGGTGTGCCCTGAGAACGAGATATGTGCAGTTCCTATCGGGATTTGTCGGCACATTTGGGTGGTGTTGCTGGTTTAGTTTTACCCTTGTCGAGGATGTCTTGTAGAACCGGGATGCCGAGTCTGATCGGAATGTCCCGGGAGAAGGAATATCCTTCGTTGACCGTGAGAGCTTGTGATGGGCTAAGTTGGGACTCCCCTGCAGGGATTTGAACTTTCGAAAGCCGTGCCCGCGGTTATGGGCAGATAGGAATTTGTTAATGTCCGGTTGTAGATAACATGAACCTTAACTTAATCAAAATGAATCAACTGCACGTGTAACCGTGATGGTCTCTTCTCGGCGGAGTCTGGAAAGTGAACACGGTGTTGGAGTAATGTTTGTCATAGGTTGTTCTATAGTTCTTCGTTCATGCTTTGCCTTCTCTTCTCGCTCTCTTTTGCGAACAGGTTAGCCACCATATATGCTAGTCACTTGCTGCAGCTCCACATATTACCTTGCCTTACCTATAAGCTTAAATAGTCTTGATCGCGAGGGTGCGAGATTGCTGAGTCCCCGTGGCTCACAGTTTACTTCCAAAACCAGATGCAGGGACCGATGATTCCATTCCAGATGATGCGCTTGAGCTCAAGTGGGAGTTCGACGAAGACTCACGCCGTTACTATGTGTCTTTCCCTGATGATCAGTAGTGGTGCCCAGTTGGGGCGATCGGGACCGTGTCGCATGTTGGGGTTGATTTTTTATTTTGGTACCATAGTCGGACCATGAGTGTATTGGATGATTGTAATGTTATTTATGTATTTGTATGACGTGGCGAGTGTAAGCCAACTATGTACTTTTCCCCTATTATCTATTTACATGGGTTGTTGTGAAGATTACCTTACTTGCGACATTGCTTTCAATGCGGTTATGCCTCTAAGTCGTGCTTCGACACGTAGGAGATATAGCCGCATCAAGGGCGTTAGAGTTACTTCCCCTCTAGTTGCACATGCAGCCGCATCATTGCCTTCGATTGTACTAAGGAGTGCATAAACATCTATTAAGTTTCTTTCTATCAATAAATCAATATATTGGCCTTCCCAAAACGAAAATGAGCATCCACCGTCCTACACAAAAGAATAAGAAAGCTCGAAGTGAGCTACCGCAATCTTCTATATCTAAATAGCTAGCCCCCACAAACTATTTCTCTCAACTTGCAAGCACGCCACATCATCCCACAACATGCATGAGAAAATGCCCACCCCCACTATCATATTTCTCTACATACAAGCATGGCACTTCATCATTAAACATGCATGAAAAAAAAGACTCATCTCAACATCCAAACATACATAAGAAATTTCATTCTATTATGCTATTTATAATTAGTAAAAGAATTACAACTATATAGTAATCAAACATAATAAATTATATGTATTTTCTATTTGAGCTTTTTATATTATTACTTCAAATATTCATGTATCATGTAACGAATCACACCGGAATATTGCAAAATATCCCTGCAACAACGTGCGGGGTATCATCTACTTGAACTAAAGAATGAGCTATCAAATGAGCTACCGCAAGTGCACGTACCCCGTCATTTTCGCATTTGAAGAACACCCATCCGGGGTGCTTCGACGTGCCCGAAGTGAGCCGCAGTACTTTCCGCGTGCAGTCGTCGCACTGTATGAGCGGTATCGGCAAGCCATAAAGACGTTGCGCGAGCGCCGAGCCCGGTGGACAGCCGGGCGAACCCATACCTGCATGCGGCAATGCGCCCTTGCCTGGGCTTCATGAGAGGCTCCCCGACCACTCCATCGCTTGGGGCAGCAACTGGCGGCCGGAAAAAGCCAAATCCGGCGGCCCGCGATGAAGTGCCGCAGATCCGCAAATCCAGCGGCCCGCCGACGCAGGGGGGGAGGGGAGGCCTCGTGCGCGTGGCGGCCTTTCGGCTTTCTCCTGCCGGCTGCTTTCGCCGGAATCTTGGGCGGCGGCCCGACGGCAACGCGTGGGGGGAGAAGAGAGGTGGTTGGTGGGGAAAGCGCGGGATGGAATGTCCCCCCACCAACCGCTTTCGCTTATATGCAGGGCACCGCAGCCGCGAGGGGAAACCAACGTTTTCCCGGGTTGGGGTCGGGATTTTACCACGCCTCTCAAATTTTTTTGCGGACCGGAGCGAGATGCGAGGTCTGATCGGGCTGGTTTTTTCGCCCCGACCCGCATTTTGGCGGTTATTTTACGGGTCGGGGCAGGATGCGGGGTCTGCTAGAGTTGCTCTAAGCACTAGTGTGCACGCTGGCCGCAGCTGCAATCTGTCGGGAGGATAAGTCAAATAGCAAAACTGGAGTAGAGTATACGTGCCCTAGAGATTAATGATGGATTTACCCTTCACAAAAACAAAACAAAAAACATTATAAACATAGGTCCCATGCACTTTTCATACCGGTCCCATGGTTACTCGTATATTTTTTTCACTGTCATATTTGGGTGAATGAACTGTTCCTAAAAATGCCAACCACCGTAAAAGTGGTATTTTAGGGCTCACCGTAAAAGTTGTATTTTGTATGAAAGAAGCGGGGCAGCCTTTGCTTATTTGGATAGGTTTTCTCTTTTAGGGGGAAGCCTGTTGGCACTTTATTTATTTATTATTATTATTTTTGCGGGTGGCACTTTATTTAATTTGTGGCAGAGTTACATCATGAATAACACGAGATAATAAAAAGCTAGGAATGTCATCTGTTCTACCGTAGTCTTTGAGTCATATGTATTCCTAGCTCGAAAATGTGCCAACCCGTTTGCTTCCCGTCGACAGTTCTGATATTCAATCTTCGGTATCTCCAGAGCAAGATTGAAACGGTCAGCAAGAGTTGCTGCATAGGTCCCAGAATATCTATCTTACCATTGCAAGCTTCGACTAGTACAAAACAATAAGATTCCACTATAACCTCGGCGCAACAGAGTTTTGCAATCAGTTTCTGTTGACACCAGATTTTGGCATGGTCACGAATCCGGGTTCGTATGCAAAAGTTAGAGGCAACACTTCGCGGGTCGGCCCTGAGTGAGAAAGTATTCGGCCTTTGCCTGCTGAATGAAACCTTGCCTGGGTAAAACCTTGCCGATATGGGGGCTTGCCGGCGGAGAAGCTTGCCGGCGTGAAAAGCTTGCCGGCGGAGAAGCTTGCCGGTATGAAACCTTGCCGGGGAGGAAAGCTTGCCGGGGGGAAAAGCTTGCCGGGAGAAGACCTTGCCGGGGCTGAAAAGCTTGCCGGGAAAGAGCTTGATGGGTGGAAACTGTCAAGGCCAATCCGACCAGAAGCTAAAGATGGGCTCAAATGATTATCTAGATGGACTCGGATGAAGAATTGTTCAACATGAAAGTTATTCGTAACATCGAAACGGTCAACTTTGCTTTTGGAGTCATCATCATCCGACGTAGTATACGACCTACAGAGACGCTACAAGAGTCGGATGGTCCAGTCAGCTACATGACCGAGTCCGACTCGAAATTAAAGATGACCCCGTGGAGTATTCAAGCTGGCCTTATTTGGAAAAGTGATCAACATACGGATTGTTGGCCTCATCGAAGCATACAAAATTGATATTTGAACCGTCTCCATCGGAAGTCATATGCAGATTCCACGGCCCGTGCAAGGAGCAAGACGGAAGATTGGATCAGATTCGGGCTGAATCCAAGTGGGACCGGGACTAGGACTCTAGGTCGTGAATTGATGTAATTTTCTTGTAAGGAAAGCCTAGATGAATCCTTTGCTTGTACGGGAAGTCCAGCCGCCTCTTATATATGTTGGGGGTGACAGCCGATTGAACAACACACAATCGAACAAATCAATATACTACTTTTCATCTACGTTTTATCTCTCCACCGTTTTTCTCTCTCGTTCTTCATTGTTCTTCGTGTTTGAGAGCTGTGAATCTCGAGGCTCTAGGGGTGAGCGAATCGACCTAGGGCAGCCCATAGCCGCCGCAATCCCTGACGGGGTCCCTCCCGGGTGCGCGGGGTTTCGGGTCTGCAAAAGCGCCCGCCGACTGTCTTGCGTATCGCGCTGTCGGTCGGGTCTCCTTCGACGTCAGCTGCGGTGCATCACCCCCGGCGTCGAGGGTACACGTGACGTGTTCGTGTGTCAACACACTTTTTGGCGACTCCGCTGGGGACGAAGATCAATCGTCATCAGCCATCATGTCTGATATTCCCAAGCCATCTGAGGTAGACGCCGATAACATCATTAAGCCTAGTCTTGATGAGATATCGGCCGATCATTGCCAAGTTTATGAAGAGTACAAGAAGGCGCGCGAGGAGAAGGACTTGCAGGAGTTCCTTGCAAAGTTCAAGAAGGATCGCCAAGGAAACATCACTCCGATTGAAGAAATCAAGTTCCCTCCTCTTCAAGACGAGCAGGTTAAACCCTCTGTAAGTACTGCCTTTTCTCCTGAGCAGTGGGCTGAGATTTAAAGTCGTATTGCTGATGGTAACAATCTAGTCTACCAAACTTTCATAGAAAATACTAATGCTCAGAAGAATACATCTCAATCGTCTAGTGGTAATGATGGTGTAGCTGCTAGTGTGCAAAACCCTAATCTGGCTTTACCTATTGCATCGGCGCCTCCCGTGCCGATGGCTTATTATTGTTGGAAATATGCCCTAGAGGCAATAATAAATTGGTTATTATTATATTTCCTTGTTCATGATAATCGTTTATTATCCATGCTAGAATTGTATTGATAGGAAACTCAGATACATGTGTGGATACATAGACAACACCATGTCCCTAGTAAGCCTCTAGTTGACTAGCTCGTTGATCAATAGATGGTTATGGTTTCCTGACCATGGACATTGGATGTCGTTGATAACGGGATCACATCATTAGGAGAATGATGTGATGGACAAGACCCAATCCTAAGCCTAGCACAAGATCATGTAGTTCGTATGCTAAAGCTTTTCTAATGTCAAGTATCATTTCCTTAGACCATGAGATTGTGCAACTCCCGGATACCGTAGGAGTGCTTTGGGTGTGCCAAACGTCACAACGTAACTGGGTGGCTATAAAGGTACACTACAGGTATCTCCAAAAGTGTTTGTTGGGTTGGCACGAATCAAGACTGGGATTTGTCACTCCGTGTAAACGGAGAGGTATCTCTGGGCCCACTCGGTAGGACATCATCATAATGTGCACAATGTGATCAAGGAGTTGATCACGGGATGATGTGTTACGGAACGAGTAAAGAGACTTGCCGGTAACGAGATTGAACAAGGTATCGGGATACCGACGATCGAATCTCCGGCAAGTATCGTACCGCTAGACAAAGGGAATTGTATACGGGATTGATTAAGTCCTTGACATCGTGGTTCATCCGATGAGATCATCGTGGAGCATGTGGGAGCCAACATGGGTATCCAGATCCCGATGTTGGTTATTGACGGGAGAGGTGTCTCGGTCATGTATGCATGTTTCCCGAACCCGTAGGGTCTACACACTTAAGGTTCGATGACACTAGGGTTATAGGGAAAGTATGTACGCGGTTACGGAATGTTGTTCGGAGTCCCGGATGAGATCCCGGACGACACGAGGAGTTCCGGAATGGTCCGGAGGTAAAGATTGATATATAGGAAGTATGGTTTTGGCCACCGGAAGTGTTCCGGGCATCACCGGTAGTGTACCGGGACCACCGGAGGGGTTCGGGGGTCCACCAGGTGGGGCCACCAGCCCCGGAGGCCTACATGGGCCAATAGTGGGAAGGGACCAACCCCTAGGTGGGCTGGGGCGCCTCCCACCAAGGCCCAAGGCGCCTCCAAGAGGGGAAGGGGGCAAACCCTAGGGCAGATGGGCCCTAAGGCCCACCCCAGGTGCGCCTCCCCCTCTCCCCCTTGTGGCCGCCACCCAGATGGGATCTGGGGGCTGCTGCCACCCCTAGGGAGGGAACCCTAGGTGGCGGCGCAGCCCCTCCCCTTCCCCTATATATACTTGAGGTTTGGGACTGCCCAACACATGTGATTTGCTCTTGCTGTTGGCGCAGCCCTACCCCTCTCCCTCCTCGTCTTTCGTAGTGCTTGGTGAAGCCCTGCTGGAGTCCCGCGCTCCTCCACCACCACCACGCCGTCGTGCTGCTGCTAGATGGAGTCTTCCCCAACCTCTCCTTCTCCCCTTGCTGGATCAAGGCGTAGGAGACGTCACCGGGCTGTACGTGTGTTGAATGCGGAGGTGCCGTCCGTTCGGCACTAGGATCATCGGTGATTTGGATCACGACGAGTACGACTCCATCAACCCCATTCACTTGAACGCTTTCGCTTAGCAATCTACAAGGGTATGTAGATGCACTCTCCTTCCCCTCGTTGCTAGATTACTCCATAGATTGATCTTGGTGATGCGTAGAAAATTTTGAATTTCTGCTACGTTCCCCAACAGTGGCATCATGAGCTAGGTCTATGCGTAGTTACTATGCACGAGTAGAACACAAAGTAGTTGTGGGTGTCGATATTGTCAATTATCTTGCCGTTACTAGTCTTATCTTGATTCGGCGGCATCATGGGATGAAGCGGCCCGTACCAACCTTACACGTACGCTTACGTGAGACCGGTTCCACCGACTGACATGCACTAGTTGCATAAGGTGGCTGGCGGGTGTCTGTCTCTCCCACTTTAGTCGGATCGGATTCGATGAACAGGGTCCTTATGAAGGGTAAATGAAAATTGGCAATTCACGTTGTGGTTTTGGCGTAGGTAAGAAAAGTTCTTGCTAGAAACCTATAGCAGCCACGTAAAAACTTGCAACAACAATTAGAGGACGTCTAACTTGTTTTTGCAGCAAGTGTTTTGTGATGTGATATGGCCAAAGGATGTGATGAATGATATATATGTGATGTATGAGATCATGTTCTTGTAATAGGAATCACGACTTGCATGTCGATGAGTATGACAACCGGCAGGAGCCATAGGAGTTGTCTTTATTTTTTGTATGACCTGCGTGTCATTGAGAAACGCCATGTAAATTACTTTACTTTATTGCTAAACGTGTTAGCCATAGTAATAGAAGTAATAGTTGGCGAGCAACTTCATGGAGACACGATGATGGAGATCATGATGATGGAGATCATGGTGTCATGCCGGTGACAAGATGATCATGGAGCCCCAAGATGGAGATCAAAGGAGCTATATGATATTGGCCATATCATGTCAATATTATTTGATTGCATGTGATGTTTATCATGTTTTGCATCTTGTTTACTTAGAACGACGGTAGTAAATAAGATGATCCCTCATAATAATTTCAAGAAAGTGTTCCCCCTAACTATGCACCGTTGCGACAGTTCGTTGTTTCGAAGCACCACGTGATGATCGGGTGTGATAGATTCCAACGTTCACATACAACGGGTGTAAGACAGATTTACACATGCAAACACTTAGGTTGACTTGACGAGCCTAGCATGTACAGACATGGCCTCGGAACACAGAAGACCGAAAGGTCGAACATGAGTCGTATAGAAGATACGATCAACATGAAGATGTTCACCGATGTTGACTAGTCCGTCTCACATGATGATCGGACATGGCCTAGTTGACTCGGATCATGTAATCACTTAGATGACTAGAGGGATGTCTATCTGAGTGGGAGTTCATAAGATGAACTTAATTATCCTGAACATAGTCAAAAGGTCTTCGCAAATTATGTCGTGGCTCGCGCTTCAGTTCTACTGTTTAGATATGTTCCTGGAGAAAATTTAGTTGAAAGTTGATAGTAGCAATTATGCGGACTAGGTCCGTAAACTGAGGATTGTCCTCATTGCTTCATAGAAGGCTTGTGTCCTTAATGCACCGCTCAGTGTGCTGAACCTCAAACGTCATTTGTGGATGTTGTGAACATCTGACATACACATTTTGATAACTACGTGATAGTTCAGTTAAACGGTTTAGAGTTGAGGCACCGAAGACGTTTTGAAACGTCGCGAAACATATGAGATGTTTCGAGGGCTGAAATTGGGATTTCAGGCTCGTGCCCACGTCAAGAGGTATAAGACCTCCGACGATTTTCTTAGCCTGCAAACTAAGGGAGAAAAGCTCAATTGTTGAGCTTGTGCTCAGATTGTTTGAGTACAACAATCATTTGAATCAAGTGGGAGTTGATCTTCCAGATGAGATAGTGATGTTTCTCCGGACTCATTACCGCCAAGCTGCTAGAGCTTCGTGATGAACTATAATATATCAGGGACATATATGATGATCCTTGAGATATTTGCGATGTTTGACACCACAAAAGTAGAAATCAAGAAGGAGCATCAATTGTTGATGGTTGGTGAAACCACTAGTTTCAAGAAGGGCAAGGGCAAGAAGGGATACTTCATGAAACGGCAAATCAGCTGTTGCTCTAGTGAAGAAACCCAAGGTTGAACCCAAACCCGAGACTAAGTGCTTCTGTAATAAGGGGAACAGCCACTGGAGCAAAATTACCCTAGATACTTGGTAGATGAGAAGGCTGGCAAGGTCGATAGAAGTATATTGGATATACATTGTGTTAATGTGTACTTTACTAGTACTCCTAGTAGCACCATGGTATTAGATACCGGTTCGGTTGCTAAGTGTTAGTAAACTCGAAATAAAAGGCTGCGGAGTAAACGGAGACTAGCTAAAGGTGAGCTGGCGATATGTGTTGGAAGTTTTTCCCAAGCTTGATGTGATCAAGCATCGCACGCTCCCTCTACCATCGAGATTGGTGTTTGCATTGAGCATAGACATGATTGGATTATGTCTATCGCAATATGGTTATTCATTTAAGGAGAATAATGGTTACTCTGTTTATTTGAATAATACCATCAATGGTCTTGCACCTAAAATGAATGTTTTATTGAATCTCGATCGTAGTGATACACATGTTCATGCCAAAAGATATAAGATAGTAATGATAGTACCACCTACTTGTGGCACTGCCACGTAAGTCATATCGGTATAAAACGCATGAAGAAGCTCCATGTTGATGGATCTTTGGGCTCACTCGTTTTTGAAAAGTTTGAGACATGTGAACCATGTCTATTGGTGTATATGCATGAAGAAACTCCATGCAAATGGACCGTTTGGACTCACTTGATTTTGAATCACTTGAGACATGCAAATCATACCACATGGGCAAGATGACTGAAAGCCTCGTTTTCAGTAAAATGGAACTAGAAAGCAACTTGTTGGAAGTAATACATTTTGATATGTGCAGTCCAATGAGTGCTGAGGCGTGTAGTGGATATCGTTATGTTCTTACTTCACAAATGATTTGAGTAGATGTTGAGTATATTTACTTGATGAATCACGAGTCTGAATTATTGAAAGGTTCAAGTAATTTCAGGGTGAAGGTGAGAGATCGTTGTGACAAGAGGATAAAATATCTATGATATGATCATAGAGATGAATATCTGAATTACGAGTTTGGCACAGAATTAAGACATTGTGGAAATTGTTTCACAACTAATACAGCCTGAAACACCATAGTATGATGGTGTGTCCGAACATCATAACTGCACCCTATTGGATATGGTGCATACCATGATGTCTCTTATCGAATTACCACGATAGTTTATGGGTTAGGCATTAGAGACAACCACATTCACTTTAAATAGGGCACCACGTAATTCCGATGAGATGACACCGTATGAACTATGGTTTAGAGAAACCTAAGCTGTCATTTGTTAAAAGGTTTGGGGTTGCGACGCTTATGTGAAAAGTTTCAGGCTGACAAGCTCGAACCCAAAGTGGATAAATGCATCTTCATAGGACACCCAAAACAGTTGGGTGTACCACCTGTCTCAGATCCGAAAGCAATAAGGGATTGTTTCTAGAATCGGGTCCTTTCCCGAGGAAAAGTTTCTCTCGAAAGAATTGAGTGGGAGGATGGTGGAGACTTGATGAGGTTATTGAACCGTCTCTTCAACTAGTGTGTGGCAGGGCACAGGGAGTTGTTCCTGCGGCACCTACACCAATTGAAGTGGAAGCTTATGATAGTGATCATGAAACTTCAGATCAAGTCACTACCAAACCTCGTGGGATGACAAGGATGCGTACTACTTCAGAATGGTATGTAATCCTGTCTTGGAAGTCATGTTGCTAGACAACAATAAACCTACGAGCTATGGAGAAGCGATGGTGGTCCTGGATTCCAAAATGGCTCGAGGCCATATAATCCGAGAGAGGATCCATATATGAAAACAAAGTGTAAACTTTGGAAGAACTACTTGATGGTCGTAAGGCTGTTAGGTACATATGGATTTTAAAAGGAAGACGGACAATGATGGTAAGTATCACCATTAAGAAAGCTCGACTTGTCTTTAAGATGTTTTTCGACAAGTTCAAAGAGTTGACTACGATGAGACTTTCTCACTCGTAGCGATGCTAAGAGTCTGTTGGAATTATATTAGCGATTACTGCATTATTTATGAAATCTTGCACATAGGATGTGAAAACATTGTTTCCTCGACGATTTTCTTGAGGAAAGGTTGTATGTGATACAACCGGAAGGTTTTGTCAATCCTGAAAGATGCTAACAAGTATGCAAAGCTCCAGCAATCCTTCTAAGGACTGGAGTAAGCATCTCGGAGTTGGAATGTATGCTTTGATGAGATGATCAAAGTTTTTGGGTGTATACAAAGTTTATGAGAAACTTGTATTTCCAAAGAAGTGAGTGGGAGCACTATAGAATTTCTGATGAGTATATGTTGTTGATTAGAAATGACGTAAAATTTCTGGAAAGCATATAGGGTTATTTGGAAAGTGTTTTTCAATGGAAAGCCTGGATTAAGCTACTTGAACATTGAGCATCAAGACCTATAAGGATAGATCAAAACGCTTAATGGTACTTTCAAATGAGCACATACCTTGACATGATCTTGAAGGTGTTCAAGATGGATCAGTCAAAGAAGGAGTTCTTGCCTGAGTTGTAAGGTATGAAGTTAAGACTTAAAGCTCGACCACGGCAGAAGAAAGAGCAAGGACGAAGGTCGTCCCCTATGCTTTTGTCATAGGCTCCATACGGTATGCCATGCTGAGTACCACACCTGATGTGTGCCTTGCCACATATTTAGCAAGAGGGTACAAAGGTAATCTAGGAGTAGATCACCAGATAGCGGTCTAAATTATCCTTAGAGGAATAAGGATATGTTTCTCGGTTATGGAGGTGATAAAGAGTTCAACGTAAAGAGTTACGTCGATGCAAGCTTAACACCTATCCGGATAGCTCTGAGTAGAGATACCGGATACGTGTAATGGAGCAACAATTTAGAATAGCTCCAAGTAGAAGAGTTATTTGAAATGGCTCCAAATGTAGCGTAGTAGTTTCATCTACAAGATGACATAGAAATTTGCGAAGTACATACGGATCTGAATGCTGCAGACCCGTTGACTGAAACCTCTCTCACAAGCATAACATGATCAAACCCAGAACTCTTGGGTGTTAGTCACATGGGGATGTGACCTTGAGTGTTAATCACATATCAATGTGAACTAGATTATTGACTCTAGTGCAAGTGGGAGACTGTTGGAAATATGCCCTAAAGGCAATAATAAATTGGTTATTATTATATTTCCTTGTTCATGATAATCGTTTATTATCCATGCTAGAATTGTATTGATAGGAAACTCAGATACATGTGTGGATACATAGACAACACCATGTCCCTAGTAAGCCTCTAGTTGACTAGCTCGTTGATCAATAGATGGTTATGGTTTCCTGACCATGGACATTGGATGTCATTGATAACGGGATCACATCATTAGGAGAATGATGTGATGGACAAGACCCAATCCTAAGCCTAGCACAAGATCATGTAGTTTGTATGCTAAAGCTTTTCTAATGTCAAGTATCATTTCCTTAGACCATGAGATTGTGCAACTCCTGGATACCGTAGGAGTGCTTTGGGTGTGCCAAACGTCACAACGTAACTGGGTGGCTATAAAGGTACACTACAGGTATCTCCGAAAGTGTCTGTTGGGTGGGCACGAATTGAGACTGGGATTTGTCACTCCGTGTAAACGGAGAGGTATCTCTGGGCCCACTCGATAGGACATCATCATAATGTGCACAATGTGATCAAGGAGTTGATCACGGGATGATGTGTTACGGAACGAGTAAAGAGACTTGCCGGTAACGAGATTGAACAAGGTATCGGGATACCGACGATCGAATCCCGGGCAAGTATCGTACCGCTAGACAAAGGGAATTGTATACGGGATTGATTAAGTCCATGACATCGTGGTTCATCCGATGAGATCATCATGGAGCATGTGGGAGCCAACATGGGTATCCAGATCCCGCTGTTGGTTATTGACCAGAGAGGTGTCTCGGTCATGTCTGCATGTTTCCCGAACCCGTAGGGTCTACACACATAAGGTTCGATGACGCTAGGGTTATAGGGAAAGTATGTACGTGGTTACCGAATGTTGTTCGGAGTCCCAGATGAGATCCCGAACATCACGAGGAGTTCCGGAATGGTCCGGAGGTAAAGATTGATATATAGGAAGTATGGTTTTGGCCACCGGAAGTGTTCCGGGCATCATCGGTAGTGTACCGGGACCATCGGAGGGGTCCGGGGGTCCACCAGGTGGGGCCACCAGCCCCGGAGGCCTACATGGGCCAATAGTGGGAAGGGACCAGCCCCTAGGTGGGCTAGGGTGCCTCCCACTAAGGCCCAAGGCGCCTCCAAGAGGGGAAGGGGGCAAACCGTAGGGCAGATGGGCCCTAAGGCCCACCCCAGGTGCGCCTCCCCCTCTCCCCCTTGTGGCTGCCACCCAGATGGGATCTGGGGGCTGCCGCCACCCCTAGGGAGGGAACCCTAGGTGGGGGCGCAGCCCCTCCCCTTCCCCTGTATATACTTGAGGTTTGGGGCTGCCCAACACATGTGATTTGCTCTCCCTGTTGGCGCAGCCCTACCACTCTCCCTCCTCGTCTTTCGTAGTGCTTGGCGAAGCCCTGCTGGAGTCCCGCGCTCCTCTGCCACCACCACGCTGTCGTGCTGCTGCTGGATGGAGTCTTCCCCAACCTCTCCTTCTCCCCTTGTTGGATCAAGGCGTAGGAGACGTCACCGGGCTGTACGTGTGTTGAACGCGGAGGTGCCGTCCGTTCGGCACTAGGATCATCGGTGATTTGGATCACGATGAGTACGACTCCATCAACCCCGTTCACTTGAACGCTTCCGCTTGGAGATCTACAAGGGTATGTAGATGCACTCTCCTTCCCCTCGTTGCTAGATTACTCCATAGATTGATCTTGGTGATGCGTAGAAAATTTTGAATTTCTGCTACGTTCCCCAACAATTATCCTACCCAAACAAATCAGATTGTGACTGCACCCATCAATACTATTATGAACATGCCAGGTTCGGTGGCAACACCGAACCAAACCCTACCTACAACTACAACCACTCGGCCATTACCGAACTATACTTCGACATACGTGCCACAGTTCATACCTACTGCTAGTAGTCCTACTCCTCCTATGCCGCTGCCACAAGTTGCATCATCCACTGTGGATGATGGTCTAGCTAATCTTAGAGAGGAGATGGCTAAGATGCTTCGAGAGAATTTTGGAGTTTAGTTACCTCGGAATCGGATTTACCAAAAGCCGTACCCCGAGTACTTTGATGCCACCCAGTGCCCTCCGGGATATAAGATTCCAGATTTTGTTAAGTTCAATGGAGAGGGCACAAAAACCACATGGGAGCATGTTAGTCAATACTTGGCACAATTAGGTGGAGCAGGCTCACTAAATGAGTTGAAAGTGCGGTTATTTCCTCTATCATTAACCGGTACCGCATTTTCATGGTTTTCTTCTTTACCACATGGTTCCATTTGGGTTTGGTCGCGGCTAGAGCAGAAGTTTCATGATCACTTTTATAGCGGCGACAATGAACTCAAGTTGTCATATCTAACATCGGTTAAACAGAAGCATGATGAATCGGTCTCCGATTACGTCAAGAGATTCAGAGAAACAAAAACCCGGTGTTTTAGTTTGGTGATAACCGAGAGGGACTTGGCGGACCTAGTGTTGAGTGGTTTGAGAACTCCTATTAGAGAAAAGCTAGAAGGCTATGAGTTCTTAAGTACTCCCTCTGTAATCTAATATAAGAGTGTTTAGATTACTAAACTAGTGATCTAAACGCTCTTATATTAGTTTACGGAGGGAGTATCAACCAAGTCTTACAAAGGGCTTTGGCTCAGGAAAGCCGAAGCAAAGACCTCAGAGAAGTGCATAGATACAAAGCCGATCGTCCAAATCTGAATATGGTGGAATATGATAGCGATCACTCGGACGATGAGGGTGATGTTTTTTCTACTGAATTTGTTTGGCCATCTATGGCCAAACCCTTTACTTGCAATGATCTGAAACCGATTCATAAGAATCGTGACGAAGAGATGAAGTTTACTTTTAACATTGCTAAGTGTGATAAAATATTTGATGCTTTGCTACAGGCTAAGATTATTAGAATATCTCATACTTTACCGCCGTTTGAGGAGCTGAAACGGCGCGCTTATTGCAAATATCATAATTATTTTTCTCATGCTACTAACGATTGCAATGTTTTTCGATGGCAGATACAATCGGCCATTAATGACACTCGATTGAACTTTTCTGAGATGCAAGTTGATAAACAGCCTTTTCCGATGAATACCATGGATTTGGAGGGAAATAAGCTACTCATTCGGCTGGAGGTTGCCGAATCTGCTAATAAAGCTAATGTCATTGTTGGTGAGCCCAGGAAAGACAAGGAGGGCGACAAGGTCTTGGGGAGACAGGTTGTGCTTGACAAGCAACCCTATGGCAAGGAGACAATCAAAATCACCATCAAGAATCCTACACTCGGGGGGCAACCGCAAGCGCAAGAAAATGCTCGTGTTAAATTTGTCAAGCCCAAAAGTCCAGAAGTTGGCAAGTGGAAGACGAATGAAGCTAAAGTGCAGCCCAAGAAAATCAAGCCAACTCTTGATGTGTTGTTGTCCAAGTATGCCAATCATGCAGCCGGTTCTTGCTCTAACCGGTCACCAAATTTGAAGCGCTCAAGGTCACCTCCTCGGGAAGAATTTCAGCATCATGCAAGGCCATATGGGTCGTGGGCGCCCGGACCATGGGTACCGCCTCTCCCCTATGTACCATATTACATGGGAGACTTCAATGGAGGATGGTGGCAGCCCCCAATGGCCCCTTATGCTTTTCATCCGGGTTGGGCAGAACAAAGGAGGCCCGTTCATGAGAGACTTTCTTATCCCACACGAGGCCGTTTGAACAATAGTGTCAATCAGCCAGTGCAAGATAATCAAAAAAGGGTCGGCAAGCAAGAATGGTGTGTTAAGTCGCCAAGTGCCGTAACGGTCGAGTCAAGCAAAGGCAAGGAAAAAACCGATGCCGACTCACTCATCTTGGGCACCGAAACATTCACCATACAACAGCCGATTATGCATAGCAATCCGACTGAGCTGATACTTGCTATCGCACCAAAGCACTCGGCTAATGACCTTGAAGGAAACACCAGCAACGTAAAGATGAGAGATCCTAAATACACTCAGCCGAAGTGGTGTCCTCTAGGGCTGACAAAAACTCAAAAGAGGAAACTACAGAGGTTAAGGAGTCAAGAGATGACAAAACAAGAAGCCGAGAAGCAAAGGGATAAGTTGTTCAATGACACTCGGCCCATGGTGCCTACAAAACAAGTGTGGAGGCCTAAACAAATACAAGATGCAGTCGCTTCTACACCTATCACAGCAGCACCTGCGCCACCAAAGGAGGACGATGCGACAGCTATTACATCATCTGCGACACTTCTTGCTTCTCCTTCACTTGGACAAATTTCAGATGCACTTGAAGAAGAGGATGATATGTTGGACTATGAGTCTATGCCAGTTCATGAAGGTATGGATATCAATATGGTGTATTACTTACCTGCTGAGTTTCGAGCTGTAGATGAGGAAGGGGAGGTGGCTCAGCTGGATTTTGGCCCTAAAAATGCAATATTCGAGAAGCCAAAAGACCCAGTAACGCATCTGAAACCATTATATCTCAGAGATCATATCAATGGATCACCGCTCACTCGGATGCTTGTTGATGGTGGTGCTGTGGTGAATCTTATGCCGTATTCGGTCTTCAAAAAATTGGGGCTGCATGATGGAGAGTTGATAAAGACCAACATGGTGCTCAATGGATTTGAAGGCAAAGAGAAAACTGAAGCCAAAGTTGTGATGTATGTGGAGCTCACGGTGGGAAGTAAAACTTTGGCTACCGCATTCTTTGTCGCTGAGGTGCAAGGTAACTAGAATGTCATACTAGGTCGTGATTGGGTTCATGCAAACCAGTGCGTGCCGTCCACTATGCACCAGTTTTTGATCCAGTGGGTTGATGATGAAGTGGAAGTCATTCATGCGGATAACTCGGCCTGTGTTGCTTTGGCCGAGGCGTCAGTGGATTGGCAACACCCAAATGCTACTTGCTTGACGGGACGTGACTTTTCGGAGTTTGATTTTCTCAGCGCAACCAAGAATGGTTTCGTGCCCATCTCTTTAAAGCCGACTGAATGCAATCGGCTCCAAGGTATGATATGCTTAAATGGATCCTAACTCAGAGTGGTTACAAAAACGACTTGTAGAATATTGGTCCAATGAGAACGATATGTGTGAGTTCGTAGAAGAGTTAGATAATATGGATAAATTAGGACAAGGTTTTACATCGGCCGATCCATTAGAAGAGATAGATATAGGAGATGGTTCAACTCCTAGGCCGACATTTGTAAATGCAAATTTAAGAGCCGATCATAAAGCTAAGGTGATCGAGATGTTGAAAGAATATGTCTGTTACTTTGCGTGGGAATATCATGAGATGCCAGGTTTAAGCCGAGAGCTAGTGGAGCATCGGTTACCTACAAAGGCTGGTTTTAGACCATATAAACAATCGGCCAAAAAGTTTAATCCAAAAACATATGACCGGATCAAGGAAGAGATCGGTCATTTGCTTAAAGCTAATTTTATTAGACCTTGCAGGTATGCCGAGTGGATTTCTAACATTGTCCCAGTGGAAAAGAAAGGATCCGGCAAGTTGAGGGTGTGCATTGACTTCAGAGATCTGAATAGGGCTACACCCAAAGATGAGTATCCCATGCCAATAGCTGATATGCTTATTAATGATGCTTCTGGACATAAAGTTATTAGCTTTCTAGATGGTAATGCCGGATACAATCAGATTTTTATGGCCGAAGAGGACATGTCCAAGACAGCTTTTCGCTGCGCTGGTTTTCTTGGTTTATTCGAGTGGACAGTGATGACATTCGGATTAAAAAATGCTGGCGCCACATATCAAAGGGCTATGAATTTGATTTTTCATGATTTACTCGGTGTCATACTTGAAGTTTATATTGATGATATTGTTGTCAAATCGGATGTTTTTGAATCTCACTTGGCCGATTTGCGTTTAGCTTTTGAAAGAATGAAAAAGTATGGAATGAAGATGAATCCTTTGAAGTGTGCATTTGGTGTGTCAGCTGGTAAGTTTTTGGGTTTCATTATCCATGAAGATGGCATAGAGATTGATCCCAAAAAGATAGAGGCCATACAGAAAGTGGAAGCTCCAAGATGCAAGAGAGATATGCAAAAGTTCCTTGGCAAGGTCAATTACTTGAGGAGGTTCATAGCTAATTTGTCAGGGAAGGTTGATGCGTTTACTCCTATCCTTCAGTTAAAGAATGATGCTGATTTCACTTGGGGGGCAAAACAACAAGAAGCATTTGATATGATCAAGAATTATTTGTGCACTCCTCCGGTGATGAAAGCACCCAAGCATAGGGAACCCTTCAGGCTTTACATTGCAGCAGAAGAAGAAGTTATTGGTGCTGTTTTGACTCAAGAAACCGAGGGAAAAGAGCATGCTATTACATATTTGAGCAGGCGCTTGTTGGGCGCCGAGACAAGGTATACATTTATTGAGAAACTATGTCTATGCTTATATTATGCTTGCACAAAATTGAGACATTATTTAGTGCCGAGTGATTGTATAGTAGCTTGTCAATCCGATGCCATTAAATACATGTTGCATAGGCCAATTCTTAGTGGTAGAATTGGCAAGTGGGCTTATGCTTTGATTGAATATGATTTGGCTTATGAATCTCTAAAATCCATGAAAGGCCAAATCCTTGCTAAATTTATTGTTGAACATCGGATTGATGACAAGTATGACATTGATATAAACCTTGTCTCATTAGTACCGTGGAGATTATATTTTGATGGTTCAGTTTGTAGCAATGGCCAAGATGTTGGTATTGTTTACATATCTCCTCATGGTGCTGTTTTTAAAGCCTCATGCCGCTTAGAATATTTTTGCACAAATAATCAAGCCGAATATGAAGCATTGTTATTTGGTTTAGAGATGTTACTTGCTATAGGTGTTACACATATTGAGGCTTATGGTGATTCGTTACTAGTGGTGCAGCAAATATCCAAAGTCTTTCAGTGTTTGGATGAATCACTTAATGTTTATCCTAATAAATGTCTAGATATAATTTCTACTTTGGATTGTTTTAGCATTGCTCATATATCTAGACATGACAATTGGAAAGCAAATGAGTTGGCACAACAGGCATCCGGCTACCATGTTGATCATGGCGTGTTTCATATTTTTGAAAAGCCGATGTCTAGTCTTGCCGATGTAGGGGAGGCCGAACCGGAGCCCACCGTTTCGGCCACTAATGAAATATTCAATGCAGGAGAAAGTCAAGACTGGAGGAAACCCATTATTGATTATTTGTGTGATCCTAGTAGAAGGGTGGACAGGGTTGTTCGGCAGATGGCTTTCAAGTATACAATGAGAGATGATGATCTATATCGCCGAACGGTTGATGATGTTCTTTTAAAGTGCTTGGACGAGGACCAAGCGAGAGTTGCTATGGGGGAGGTCCATGAAGGTATTTGTGGCACTCATCAATCGGCTCCCAAGATGAAATGGTTGCTACAACGTGCTGGATTTTATTGGCCGACTATGATTAATGATTGCTTCAGATATTACAAAGGGTGTGAAGCTTGTCAAAAATTTGGTGATATTCAGTTGGCTCCTGCTGCTATGTTACACCCCATTATCAAGCCGTGGCCTTTCAGAGGATGGGGTTTAGACTTTATTGTACAAATTCATCCGTCTTCCTCGAAGGGGCATCGGTTCGTATTGGTGGCAACCGATTATTTCACTAAATGGTCTGAAGCAGTACCTCTCAAGAACATGACACATACGGAGGTGATTAAATTCATAACCGAGCACATTATTCATAGATTCGGCATTCCTCAAACATTGACTATAGATCAAGGCTCCTCTTTCATGCCACACCAAGTTAGAGAATTTGCCGAATCTTATAATATAAAATTGCTCAATTCCTCTCCATTTTATGCCCAAGCCAATGGACAAGCTGAGTCTAGCAATAAAATTTTAATTAAGCTCATCAAGAAGAAGATTGAGGATAATCCAAGGAGATGGCATGAGTTGTTGTCTGAAGCTTTGTGGGCACATAGGATCTCAAGGCATGGTGCTACGAAGGTGACTCCATATGAGCTAGTATATGGTCAAGAGGCTATTTTACCGGTGGAAGTGAATTTGAATGCTTTGAGAATAGCCAAACAAAATGATTTATCGGCAGTAGACTTTTATAACTTGATGATGGACAATATTGATGAGGTTGCCGATAAACGTTTGGCTGCTTTGAAGGCCATAGAGAGGGACAAGTTGAGGGTAGCAAGGGCTTACAATAAGAAGGTTAAATTGACGAATTTTCAAGTTGGCGATCTCGTCTGAAAAGTAATTCTCCTGATTGGTTCAAGGGACAGAAAATTCGGGAAATGGTCTCCAAGTTGGGAAGGTCCTTTCAGAATTGCAAGAATACTTCCCGGAAACTCTTATTTGGTGGAATCCGTACAAGGGGCACTATTACCTCGAGCTCTCAATGGCAAGTACTTGAAGAAATACCACCCAAGTGTGTGGCAAGAAGCCTAAGTGGGCAATGACCGATATATGACTATCGCCCTTAGCACATACATGGCCTATACCTGATTATCGTCCTGAGGAAAATAAATGGCCGATGGAGTGTTGACATCGTCCTTAGAACAAACACAATACAAGTTATTTTTCGGCACACAAGCTTTGCCGAAAAACAGGGGGGCATGTGTTGACACCAGATTTTGGCATGGTCACGAATCCGGGTTCGTATGCAAAAGTTAGAGGCAACACTTCGCGGGCCGGCCCTAAGTGAGAAAGTATTCGGCCTTTGCCAGCTGAATGAAACCTTGCCAGGGTAAAACCTTGCCGATATGGGGGCTTGCCGGCGGAGAAGCTTGCCGGCGTGAAAAGCTTGCCGGCGGAGAAGCTTGCCGGTATGAAACCTTGCCGGGGAGGAAAGCTTGCCGGGGGGGAAAGCTTGCCGGGCGAAGACCTTGCCGGGGCTGAAAAGCTTGCTAGGAAAGAGCTTGCTGGGTGGAAACTGTCAAGGTCAATCCGACCAGAAGCTGAAGATGGGCTCAAATGATTATCTAGATGGACTCGGATGAAGAAGTGTTCAACATGAAAGTTATTCGTAACGTCGAAACGGTCAACTTTGCTTTTGGACTCATCATCATCCGACGTAGTATACGACCTGCAGAGACGCTACAAGAGTCGGATGGTCCAGTCAGCTACATGACCGAGTCCGACTCGAAATTAAAGATGACCCCGTGGAGTATTCAAGATGGCCTTATTTGGAAAAGTGATCAACATACGGATTGTTTGCCTCATCGAAGCGTACAAAATTGATATTTGAACCGTCTCCATTGAAAGTCATATGCAGATTCCATGGCCCGCGCAAGAAGCAAGACGGAAGATTGGATCAGATTCGGGCTGAATCCAAGTGGGACCAGGACTAGGACTCTAGATCGTGAATTGATGTAATTTTCTTGTAAGGAAAGCCTAGATGAATCCTTTGCTTGTACGGGAAGTCCAGCCGCCTCTTATATATGTTGGGGGTGACGGCCGATTGAACAACACACAATCGAACAAATCAATATACTACTTTTCATCTACGTTTTATCTCTCCACCGTTTTTCTCTCTCGTTCTTCGCTGTTCTTTGTTTTTGAAAGCTGCGAATCTCGAGGCTCTAGGGGCGAGCGAATCGACCTAGGGCAGCCCATAGTCGCCGCAATCCCTGACAGGGTCCCTCCCGGGTGCGCGGGGTTTCGGGTCTGCAAAAGCGCCCGCCGACTGTCTTGCATATCGCGCTGTCGGTCGGGTCTCCTTCGACGTGAGCTGCGGTGCATCACCCCTGGCGTCGAGGGTACACGTGACGTGTTTGTGTGTCAACAGTTTCAAACCTTGTAACAGCGCCAGCGTTTCAGTTAAATATGCATTAATAACCCGGTCAATCAAGCATGGTACTCCCGCAACTGCTTCTCCCAGTTCCATTTTCAAAGAAACAAGCGTCAGTGTTCAGTTTATATGAACCCATTGGCGGTTTCTGCCATGTGTTTTCCACTAGTTTTAGACAAGCGGGGTGTGTGGTTCGCTGCAATAGACTGAATTGCAAAAGGTGAACTCTTCAGTGATTTAACATTCTTTCATTTAACTGCCTCCCGGCGGCGCTCCCACCAAATATACCAGACGCACACGGCAATCATCTCCTGTAAACCCATGTGTCCAAGTACCGGCGATCTTCTTTCTAGACTAGGTAGGATCTCTTCTAGGACTACAGAACAAATCTACGTTTGGTTACTCTACCACTCGTGAATATAGAAAATATGGTTCTCATTTTTCTTAGTGGGAAAGAATTATCATCTTAAATAACATCAAGGTGTTGAAACCCTAGTTATATGCATGGGTGCTTTCATGGAAATGGTAATTAGGGATAGAGGGACCTAACAATCACTACCTTAAGTTATGCCCGTTGAGGAGGTTGTGCGAGCGCACTGCGCACAGGGCCTCCAAGATCGAGGGGGGGCCAACCGGAGAGAAAATCGGCAAAAACTGGCCTGGTTCGTCCTGCTGCCTGGGTGGGCAATCCCTATTTTATGCTCGTGAGCGTCAAAAGGACGCGGCTACCCTGAAGCTTGAGATCCCGACGCCTCTATGAACCCATTGGCGGTTTCTGCCATGTGTTTTCCACTGTAGTTTTAGACAAGCGGGGTGTGTGGTTCGCTACAATAGACTGAATTGCAAAAGTTGAACTCTTCAGTGATTTAACATTCTTTCATTTAACTGCCTCCCGGCGGCGCTCCCACCAAATATACCAGACGCACACAGCAATCATCTCCCGTAAACCCATGTGTCCAAGTACCGGCGATCTTCTTTCTAGACTAGGTAGGATCTCTTATAGGACTACAGAACAAATCTACATTTGGTTACTCTACCACTCGTGAATATCGAAAATATCGTTCTCATTTTTCTTAGTGGGAAAGAATTATCATCTTAAATAACATCAAGGTGTTGAAACCTTAGTTATATGCATGGGTGCTTTCATGAAAATGGTAATTAGGGCTAGAGGGACCTAACAATCACTACCTTAAGTTATGCCCGTTGAGGAGGTTGTGCGAGCGCACTGCACACAGGGCCTCCAAGATCGAGGGGGCCCCGACCGGAGAGAAAATCGGCAAAAACTGGCCTGGTTCGTCCTGCTGCCTGGGTGGGCAATCCCTATTTGACGCTCGTGAGCGTCAAAAGGACGCGGCTACCCTGAAGCTTGAGATCCCGACGCCTCACTTTGGGCCGGCCCACAGTCACGAGGTTGTTTCATCTCCTTTCGGTTTCTTTTTCTTTTTAGTGTTTATGTTTATATTTATTTTCTTTTTATTTCAGTTTTCATGCATTATACAAAGTTCATTGTCTATTTATACACAAAAAGTTTCATCATATATTTAAGGCAATCTTCACCCTATATTATGGAATTGTTCAAAATATTATTTTTAAATGTTTATTGTTACCATAAAAATGTTCAAAGTGTATTTAAATATTTGTTCAATGTATAATCAACAAAATGTTCAATGTGTATTTAAATATTGTTCAACTTATATCACAAAAATGTCCAGTGTATATTTTAAAAATTGTTCAGCATATATTACAAAATTGTTCAATATATACGAAAAAATTGTTCATCACCCAGGGTGCAGAATAAGTTATTCTTCATCCGAGGTAATCTTACGATCATTTCATAATTTAATTACGTTTGGAATTCAAATAGTTACATTCCTATTGATTCAATACGTAAAATTTGACATAAGAAAATAAAAATATAGGTCATAAGACAAGAAAATTTGCAATTTATGTGTGTTTTAAACTATGTTTTTACGTTTGTAATTTTACATAACATAAAATATTTTTTACGGCAATTATATATTTTCTTACGGTCTCTTTTTGCGTCGGAAATAAGATAAAACTTACGGAACGTAAAATTACGGTGCATTGATGGTAAAATATAAGGGGGTAAAGAATAACTATTCCTCACCCAGGGTGACGAATAGCGCGACCCTATATATATATATCTATAAATGTTTGCATTTTCAAAATTTTGTTCATGTTTTTCAAATTTTTGTCCACTATATGTAAAAAATGTTCATCCTGTACAGGAAAAAAATTTCGTTGTGCATTTGAAAAAAACATCATCGTATATTAAAATATGTTTAGTGGTTATTTGAAAAAAGTTCAGTGTATACTAAAAAAACAGAGTATATTTTTAAATTAATATTTTTTCGGAAATTGCTCAAATTTAAAAAAATGTTTGAAATTTCAAATTTGCTTACCTTTGTATCTAATTCTTATAGCAACGCGTTGCTATTTACTCCCTATGTACCAAAATGTAAGACGTTTTAATAGGCTAAAGTAGTCTTAAAAATGTCTTATATTTTGATAAGAAGGAAGTAGCCACGAAACACTATCACCTCGAGTGGCTATCCACGCGGTCTTGTAACCTTGAGGTCCCATGTTCAATCTTCTCCCTTTGTGCGCCTGATTTTTGGACCTTTTCATATTTTTGAACTATAATGGGCCGGCCCAGTCAGGCTATTGGACGCATGTCGGAGCTCTTGCCCGAGTCATTGGCCGCGAGTCCGCCGTGCGTCTTCCTTGGCCGTCGGCTTTGCAGCACCCTCATCAAGGCATCCACAAATATATCCTAGGTCAGACGCTAGCCATAAGTCAGTGATCAAATAGATGGGCGGGGAACACTAGATTAGGGTTATTCTTTTATACAATTTTTCTCTCTCTAGTTATTTCGATATCTCCCTGCCAAATCAAATGCAATCATACGAGTACAATTATACTACTCGCTTAGGCATGTACTTGGTTCTAATGAAAATTAATAGGATTAATATGACACACTACTCGTAATCCAGATTCTAATTCTAGTAGTACTAATTATTCATACATATGTGCTACCTTTCTATGTTGGCATATTTCATTTCAAGAAAGACATAATATAAGTTGAAAATGATGTCTTCAAGAAGATTAGTTATGAATATATAAGTGGAATTTCCATTTCAGGAAATACTAGGCATACGATGGTTCTTGTGAGAAGATGACAACATTTTATTGCTTTAGTACTACCTTTACTCTTTTTTTTAGCATCAGTACAGACACAAGCGCTCATATACACGCGCATACACTCACCCCTATGAACGCACACACGCACACCCTACCCCTATGAGCACCTCCGAGAGACTAAGCCGGCATATCATCTTGAGATTTACGAACGTACACGCCTCGTCGTCGACGGGAACGTCTCCTCCCACTGAAAGCGTATCGCCGAAAATTCTGAAATAAATTCAGAAATAATGCAAGCACCAGGATTTGAACCCTGGTGGGTTGGGGATACCACTGTCCACCTAACCAACTCAACCACAGGTTGATTCGCTACTACCTTTACTCTTTTAGCAATAGTATTTAATAAATTTCTAAACATTATACAAAACAATGCATATTTGAATTTATATAATTATGTCAGAGTATACTTAGCTATACAAGGTTTTTAGTTCTCCGTTCTTTCCG
>NC_041390.1:33090852-33091607 GCF_002162155.2 Triticum dicoccoides | reverse complement strand
GAATTTCGCACCAAGGCCTCAAATTCGTGGAGACGGCACTGTCTTAAATTGGAGGTAAGGGTCTAGTGCCTCCCCTCTTTGACGTTACCACATTGTATGTAGAATTATATTTGGAAATACGCTAATTGCAAGCTACTCCGCACTACATAGTTTTGTAGGCCAATAGTAGCCAATAGTAGATCCGTTTTCTATGCACATACTTTCCTCCTGCAGTAGCCCACAAACAAAAAAATGCATCGATGGAATTTTGTCCATACCTAGTTTACATCCACACCGTACACGTAGAAAACGTTTCATTAAAAAGATTAACATTCTTTAAAATTCTTAAAATAATGATACAAGAGGTTTTTCGGTAGTAAAGCCACACGATGCTTTACTCCATGCAACGCAGCCATCGCCACCAAAGACTCGTAAGGGGAACGCCAAGGGGTGCGCAACACATTTCTTTTGTCCAAGAAATGGTCCAATGTGCTCACGAGGGCCACCCTTGTACGCACGGGGTCTCAAAATTAGTTTAAAGAGAAATCCCAGCAAGTTCACCAAGATATATATTTGGCTGAACTATAGTCACCTAAAAAGAGAAGTCTAAATATATGATCAGCTATGTTCATACTAACCGAAGTCTGCAGAACACACACACACTGTGCTGTGTTTTCACAGATTTTAAAAACCTTCGTGGGCTTCAGTCTCCAGCCTTGTTTTGGGCTTCCATTTCCCCTCTTCTCGTTATCATCCAGTCCAGCAGAGCCCGCATC
>NC_041390.1:33085563-33090660 GCF_002162155.2 Triticum dicoccoides | reverse complement strand
CGCCGCTCGTCGGCGGCGCCGCCGGAGGACGAAGACCTCCTCTCAGAGATCCTCGTCCGCCTCCCCCCGCTGCCATCCTCCCTCCCCCGCGCATTCCTCGTCTGCGAGCGCTGGCATCGTATCCGACGCCCGATTTCTCCGCCGCTTCCGCCTCCACCACCGCCGCAACCCTCCCCTCCTCGGTTGCTTCGTCCAAGGTATCTCCCCCATCCGTTTCGAACCTACGCTAGAGGCCCCCAATCGCGTCCCGGAAGCCCGCTTCTCCTTCCCGATTGACGCCGCACACACCTATGTGATCCTCGGATGCCGCCATGGCCTCATGCTCATCTTCCTCTGGCGGCGGAACCAGCTCCTGGTGTGGGATCCCGTCACCGGTGACCGGCACCACCTAGACGTCCCCCCAGGGTTTGACAATGAGGAGACCAGGATCAAAGGAGGGGTGCTTCGTCCTGCCGGAGTTGCCCACCACTTCCAGGTTGTCTTGGTGGGCAACAGCGACATACAACTTACACAGGCTGTGGCCTCGGTGTACTCGTCGGAGACCGCTCTATGGAGTAACCTCCTTTCGGCGCCGCTTCCGGCCGACGATCCTGATGTAGTCACCAGGGTTTACCATGACATGTGCTCTGTGGTGATTGGGAATTCCCTGTACTGGTTCCTTATAGGGAATTTCTGTGGAATACTTGAATTCAATTTGGATACGCAGAGCCTTAGTGTGATACATGCGCCAGTGGACGTCGATGTCAACACTTGCTCCGTCATGGTTATGCGGGCGGAGGGTGGTGGCCTTGGTTTCCTCTTCCTGTCGGACTACTGCGTCCAAGTATGGAAGAGGAAGACGGACTGTGATGGTGTAGCTTCATGGGTGCTGGGAAGGACTGTTGCACTAGACAAGCTACTTTCCATGAATTCAAAGGAGGGGAGTCAGAGCCCGAGGATACTCGGGTTTGCTGAGGACAACAATGTGGTGTTACTGTGGACATTTATCGGCGTCTTCAAAGTCCATTTTGAATCATTGCAGTCTAAAAAACTTCTCGAATCCTACCGCTTTTACCGCTGGTTTCACTATTATCCATTTGAAGCTGTCTATACTGCAGGTAAAAGTAAACCAAGTTATTTGATATTCTTGTATTATTATTGTTGACTTATGTGGTTTATTCTATGGATGTCAGTAGAGTCTTTTTTTATTTGTTGCTGGCTTATTGACATACTTATGAATTTCATTATGATCAGATACAACTGATTTTTTACTCGAATTATAGAAGTATGTTTATATCTAGTTAGTGCCGCCTTGTAGCTATTTAACTGTTTCTTGGAATCTCATTGGTTCTTTGACTTCCTATTCTTGTAGACGCGGGCATAATGTGATTTGTTGGGATAGGCATGCTATCTTGATGTATTGACTCAGCAGGTAACTATCTGTTAGTAGCAGCAGGATGAAATTTGTTTCCTTTCCTGTCCTTCGGTGGTAGTTCCTGTTTTTGTTTTTGCTGCTTGCTACATTTCATTGAGTTTTTTTTTCTGTTTATTAGTCTGTCTAGTATCAAATTTGATGATGATTTATTTATTGTTCCATCAATGCAAACATTTGATAACTAAAACGCCCCAGCATTTGGCTTTAAACTTCTTATATTAATATGGGTTTGCAATTTCTTTCACATTATTGCTCATTCAGGATCACTATAATACCCAATGATTGCTTGCGGTTATTATTGTATAATTATGCGAATCTTGAGCGGTTTAGTTAAATATTTTCTCAGATAATCTCAATTTTGTGAGAAACTCAGCAAAGCAAAGGTGTCTATATTTATAGTTAAATATAGTTTGTCTGATCCAAACTATAATTATCCTTGTGCTTGACTGGGTAGGCATTCGGCCATTCCCCGTGTACTGGCACTCTGTTCAAATGTTGGTTTCGTTTTCAATGAAAACGATACCAAGCAGGGCCCTGTTCTTCTAAGAAATTTTGGCTGTTGGTGTGGTTTCTGTGCAGTCCATTTTCTTCGATTTTGATCATTGTGGATGTTTAATAATTTTAGAACTGAACACATGATGAAATTGACAAGACCAGATATAGCGAAAAACCTGAGAATATGCTAACAATAGGAATTGAAGGTGTGCCGCTACAAAGTAATTGATCTCCTACTGCTGTTCTCTTTATATCATGTTAGTTTTGTCCAATAGTGCTAAGTTGATTCCGTTTTGAGTTTTTATCGCAATTTTCTCAATGTTGAAGCTAATGTTTACTGTTTGAATCAACAAAAATTGTGAGATAAGTTTCAACGTTTTTCCATGAATGGATATTGCAAATCAGTCTGGCTGATGGCATTGGTTGCTCTGCAGGTACCAAGCATTACATTTCCATTGTCTGGGATGCAGAAATGGACTATTTGCTGTCGGTTCTTCCATTCTGTATGCTGCGCATAGGGCCTTTGATGTGAACTTGTAGGAATTAACCTTTTATATATCAGGCCCTGGTAAATGTGATGTGACCTTGTAGCAATTAACATGTCTGGCCAACAGTAACTTGGGATTATTCTTCTCAGCTGTGAACTGCTGTCTGTTGTTTTATCTCCGTAGGCAATATTCAAACTGGCAGGAAGAGAAATGAACTTGCTTGAGCGTTGGCCCTGTTGCTGAATCTTGCAGTTCATTTGCTTTCATTCCATACTCCCTCCATTTCTAAATATAAGACTTCTTAGAGATTTCAATACAGACTACATACGGATGTATATAGACATATTTTAGAGTGTAGATTCACTCATTTTGTTCCGTATGTAGTCCATATTGGAATCTCTAAAAGGGCTTATATTTAGAAACGGAGGGAGTACTATTTTGTGTGTGCACATATATTTTTCAGCATGGTTGGCTCATGTCCCACAATCTCTGCTTATGCCAATGACGTTTCATTCTTTCTGTGTGTTTGAATGTGTACTCTAGTCCCACAGCATCTCTGAATTTGAGTTAATTTCTTAAGAAATGAAACGTACAGATGATGTATATATACCCCTGTGCTTCAGTGTGCTGGGGACGTTGTGTTACCCCTTACAACCTGGAAATTGGATGAATCTTCTTGTTTAGTAAAAGAAGTAGAATGAATCTTGCACTGTAGAATCCTCTCTATTAGAAGCCTCTTAAAAAAGAGGCCATCTGATGAGAAGTCCCTTGCACTGTAGAATCCACTTCTGCTATTATATACAAGGACTAATATATAATTATATATCGACTGCTCGAGAACTCTTTCTTTAAAACGAGACAAAACCTTTGCCTTTTTCATTAAATAAGAATGAGACTGTTGCCCAGTTAATAGTAGTAAGAAATGTGTAGCACATTTCAATTGTTTTGACAAGTTAAAGGGTGATAGCTTCTGTATAGAAGAAGAAGAAAAAAGATCGCTGGTTCTTTTCTACAAAAAAATTTCCAAATGTATCTTTTTTAGTTGACAAGTTTCTTACTACTATTTCCAAAGAAATGTGTCGTTTCTACCAACTAGACGATCACAAGTTGTTTTACAAGATTTCGCATTTCATTGACTGAGCCCTTCATCCATTTCCAAAGAAATTTCCTTTTGAGCTGCATTACAAAAGGCCTAGGATAGCCTTATACTGTATTACAAAAGGCAAAAGGATTAGTTTTTTTTTTTTTCAGGCAAGGCTGAAACTTCCTGCCGGGCCGCACATGCCGAGAGATGACGTGGTCGTGGGCTTCCTTCCAGTGGGCTTCCTTCTAGTGGGCTTTCACTCTCACTTGCAGGCACACCACCTGCTGCTCTTCTCACGCTGTGGCGGATGCTTCGACCCCCAGCATTCCCCCGCATAGCAGTAACCCTAAAAAAAGCACAGCAGCGCGAGATGTCGCCGGCGGCGGCGGCGCCGCTGGAGGACGAAAACCTACTCTCCGAGATCCTCCTCCGCCTCCCCCCGCTGCCGTCCACCCTCCCCCGCGCCTCCCTCGTCTGCAAGCGCTGGCGCCTCCTCGTCTCCGACCCCGGCTTCGTCCGCCGCTTCCGCGAGCACCACCGCCACAGCCCTCCCCTCCTCGGCTACCTCATCCACGACAGCCGAGGCATCTCCTACGACCCTATCATGGATCCCCCCGACCGCGTCCCCGCCGGGCGCCTCTCCTTGCAGCTCGACCACAGCTACGGCCTCTCGCTCCTCGGCTGCCAACATGGCCTTGTGCTCATCTCCCACGATTTACCGAGGCAGATCCTGGTGTGGGACCCCCTCACCGGCGACCAGCACCGCATCGCCTTTCCCCCATGGGTCGACGGGATCAAAAACCAGATTCATGGGGCGGTGCTTCGTGCTGCCGGCGAGGCGGGCTACTTCCAGGTGGTCCTGGTACAGGCCAGCATATGGGACAAACAGCATTTGCGTTTATTCTTCAGAGACCGGCGGATGGGGCGATCTTATCCTAACACCAATTCCAGCCCCGGCTTATCGGCCGTTCTGGTTGGGAATTCCTTTTACTGGCGTCTTGCTGGGTGTTTCTGTGCTGTTCTCGAGTTTGGTTTGGAGAGGCAGAGCTTGGCTGTGATACAAGTGCCAGTTGGTGAGGGGAATAGCTTCACTGTTATGCGGGCCGAGGGTGGTGGGCTAGGTTTACTCCCCCTGTCAGGCCTCACCGCA
This sequence comes from Triticum dicoccoides, assembly GCF_002162155.2. NCBI lineage: Eukaryota > Viridiplantae > Streptophyta > Magnoliopsida > Poales > Poaceae > Triticum > Triticum dicoccoides. The sequence goes on along the minus strand of NC_041390.1, from coordinate 33,086,029 downwards.
CAATTATGGAAGAGGAATACCGACTGTGATGGTGTTGCATCATGGGGGAAGGGAAGGACCATTCAACTGGACAAGCTACTTTCTCCGTGTTCACACGAGATTGCGCCCCTATTCATATTAGGGTTTGCACATGAAAATAATGTGGTGTTCCTGACGGATGGTGATGGGGCGAATAGCTCCCATGCGACGTCGTTGGTGTGTATTGTCTCTCATGCGACGTTGTTGGTTGTAATAGCTCTCATGCGACATCTGCGTTGGAAAAAATAGCTCCCATGCGACACTGCTGCCTAATCCAAAGACACATGTTTAAAACTCGAATCAGGTGAGCGGGACCCACTAACTTATCCAACTCAGCATTGGTCAGGTGAGCGGGACCCACTGCGTGGGACCCACTAACTTATCCAGGTCAGCATTGGTACAAGAGGACACCGAGCCGTGGCCCGAGCCGTGCAGCACCCGAGCCCAT
>NC_041390.1:33075129-33085283 GCF_002162155.2 Triticum dicoccoides | reverse complement strand
GTTCCGGGCCGCGACCTAGCAATGTCGAGCTCCGCTTCAGCCTCCCGCCGCTCATGGCCGCGCTATGGCGCAGTGCCCATGACAAGGTGCCCTGCATGCCCACGTATCGCACCCCTGAAGCGGCTAGTCACAACGACCGACAAGAATGGCAACCTTGGGCAGGAATTCGTGAAATGCGAGAGCAAACCAGAGCAGGGAAAGGTGAGATTTTACTTCTCAATATGCCAATTTTGGTTTTTGTATCCCAATTTCATATCACAATTTTTTCCCATTTTTCATCGGATTTGGGATTTAGGGTTCATCTTTCCAATTTCAGAAATTGAAGCAATGCACCCATTTTGAGTGGCTAGATGAGTACATAGAGCGGATTCAACTGGAGGGTGCATCAGGGGAGCTCGATTTATCGTTGGAGGCGGAGAAGTTGGGCAAGTTTGGATCGGGCGCTTCTGGATCTGGGGCCCCTGGATCTGCCCATTCCATTGGGGCTACTGTGGGGGATGCAGTAGTGACGGCAGAGCTGAAGAAGCTAAACAAGCAGATGAAGAAACTCATCGAATTGCATAAGCAGGGCAATTTGATGGGGCTGATGGCCGGACTTTTTTATGTTTGTGTAATTGCTCTTGCATTTGTTTATGTGATGATAATTAGTCGTAAGTGAATAGATTAGACATCATTTGTAATCCTAATGGTATGTATATTTGAATAAAAGTGTTGCGTTGTACGAATTCAGCATGTCCTCTCCACTCTGTTTCGGCCCCGTTTTTTAGTTCTTCAGTTCGTCATCACTTTCAGTTTCAGTGGTAGAGGGAGAAAAGGAAAAAAAAGGTTCGTCCACAGTTGCCCGAAAAGGCCAGGCCCATATAGAAGTTAGGCAGGACCGAATAGAACATATCCAGGCCCATTGATAAAAGGAGTGCAAAAAAGTGCACACGGTCATTGACATCGATATATCTTTTCGGCTTTAGATCATTTCACAAATTTTAAGTTTCTTGCAGTCACCTTTTTTGAGATAACTCATCTGATAATTATTTGAGATATTTTTATGCATAAGCTATTTGAGATAATTATTTGAGCAGTCTTTGTGAACCAAAAAAGTTGCAATTGTTTGGTTCTAGTTTATTTCAACCAAGCACCATTTCTTAATATATTTTTTTACTTGTGCTATGGTGTTTTCAAAGTTTTTACTCGTGTGTTTCAACCGAAAAAGGTTGTGCCCCTCTCAAAAAAAGAAGACATCTAGTGTGCCCCTAGTAGCATCTCCTTACAACATAGAGGGGCATCCCCTTACAACCAGGGGCGGATTCATACTTGGTCATGGGTGTACAGTTGTACACCCAAATCTTTTGGCTAGACATTTTTATATATGGTGTATACTTTAATACATTCAGTGCCCAAATGACCTTTCTCGCTAATGCCATGTTTGGCAGCAAAAAATGACATAGCAAGCATGATTTAAACATCAGACAACACTTACGCATGTCATCAGCACTAGATAATTAGCATTTTTCTTGCCCATTGTCTTCAAATGCATTGTATACCAACTGTATGATTATGTAGTACAGTACATAATCTTTATTGTCAATTTCTTGGTAACGTACATTTTAGATACCAGATCAATTGTTTTTTAGTACACATAGCCACATAAATAAAATGCAATGGAGAAACTTTAGAACCGAAAAAACATATAGATAGATAGAGGGGCATCGGGTACCCTAGTAGCATAGATAGATAAAACATATAGAGGGACATCCCCCCACTACATATAGTTCATAAAACATGAAAGTAAAATAATTAAAACTAGATATATAAAAGACACGGGCACACACGCCCGAACCAACACAAACACAAACTAGAGCCCCAAACTAGATAGATAGAAGACTCGCCCCTTGAACAACTCCTTGGCCCCTCCTCCTTGCCACTCCTTGGCCCCTCCTCCTTGGGCCCCTCACTCGTCGTCCTCCGGCATCTGGTAGGGGAGGGTGTGCATGCCGTTGGGGTGAGGGAAGATGTGGTGGAAGTTGGTGAAGATGTTGTAGGTCGTGAACGCGATAAACTCGCATCCACACCAGAACACCTCCCCGAGGAGGTGGTGAGCGTCGTAGGGGTTGGTGAAAGTGACGTAGAGGCCGATGACGAAGCCGTTGGGGCCGGCGTTGCCATCGTACTGCTCGTGGAGGTGGAACATGGGCGGAGTGCCCGGAGGGAGGTGGCGGTAGCCGGCTTGGAGGAAGAAGCGAGCCAACTCTCTAGGGCCCCTCCACCTAGAGATGGCCCACACCCTCAGGCTGTTCTCGACGACGACTCCGGCCGGGTACTGCCCCTCCGGCACGGTGCGAGGGCGACGGTAGGTAGGGCCGTTGAACTGCATGGTGGCTCGAGTGGTGGATTTGGCTCGAAAAGAAGAAGGAGAGGAGGCTTGAGAGATGAGTGTGAGAGGATGAGGAAATGGTGCCCTTTTATAGCCGCGTTGCAACCGTGGTCAATGTGTACACGGTGCCCCTTCTCGATCTTTTTCTCTTCTCCGTTCGCACTGGCATAACTAATTGCGGACATTAATTCAAAAAACGGCGGCCAGAGCATCCAAAGAGGCACGGGCACTTGCATCGGCGGTGACGCCGCGTGGGAAACAGGCCCGTTCATCCGCGCGTGACACTGAAAAAGGAGCTGCACCACCGACGCGTTCGTCTCGTTCAAACATGCATTTGTTAAAATAGCTTAGATGCGACGTACCTATACGTTGCGCCCTTGCCGTACTCTGCGTCGATGCGTGCATGCAAGCCCGCATGCAAATGGCTAGGTGTTCACGAGCAAAGAATAGCTAGGTTGTGACGTTGCATGGCATGCATGGGACAAGGATGGCCCACATGTCATTGACCCTCTCGCATGCAGCCCATTCCCCCTCTCGACGGCCGTGCGCACACACGCCAGGCTTTGCCGGGCCCGATCTGCTCGGCCCAACGGTCACTTAGATGCTCCCCCGCTCAACGTTATCTGTTTGTCAGAGAGAAAAAACGATGGCCAATCAGATTGGAGCCCACGGATCGCCCCCGCGGAATCCTTCTAGAAGTCCTATCCGACGGCCGCAGTTTGGCGTTAGGGTTAGATCGACGGTGGACGTTTGGCGCTAGGGTTACATGGGGTTTTGAGGCAGTCAACGGGGTTTCGAAAGGTTTGACCGAACATTCAAATGTGTATAACTAATTCAAAAAAAATCTAAAAAATGAAAAACCTGCGCATATAGCCTTTTTATGTTACATAGTTATGATATAAAATGATAAACTTGATCTAATGATCTTTGCATGAAAAAACCTTCACAAATTGGACTATCTCGACTGAGGTTGCATAGAGTTCAAAGGAGTGAGAAGAGGGTTTGAGGTTTTGAAAATGCAAAAAAATCAAAAAACATCACCTTAGCTTCATTTTAGAGTGACTAAGGAGGATCTGAAGTTATTTTTGCATTTAAAATTTTTAAACTTGTTTTATTGCTGACTTTGTATTAAAGGGTGTTTTTTCAAAAATAAATTAAATAATATGAATACTTATTCAAAAAAAGGTGAGACTTCGTATTGATCCTATATAGGTATAATATAAGCTAAGAAAATCTTTTTTGGGTGATTTTGAGAAGATCGAAAAAAACTTGCTTAGAAATGGGGCCGTTTTCCCTTACTTTGGAGCCTGTTTGTACAACATTTTCAGTGACTATGAGTTGGACTTCACAAAAAGGGTTGGATTTATGAACTAAAGTGCATAGTAGTACATAAAACGATGCAACATCACAGAACAAACAAATGAACTCAAAAAATATTGGAGATAGGTTCAAATTTGAATGTCAGTTCAAATTTGAATTTTATTTCAAGTCAAATCAACATCATAGCACATAAGTTTTCACATGAAAGAATATAAGTTTTCACATCAAATGACAACAAACTTAAGTTTTCACATCAAATTTGAATGATTTCGACTCTATTTCTTTTGCTTCTTTCTACCACTCGATTTCTTCTGCTTTTTTCCACCGTTTGGTTCCATGGCGCATAGTTTGTTGATGCTGATGCTCTTGCTTTTTGGTCCCTTGCAAACTCCACTAGGCCCCCTCAACTTTTTCACCTGACCATGTCCCACTTCTTCAGTTTGCACTTCTTCAGTTTGCATTTCTGCAGATTGAGTAGATGGCACAAATTGTTCAACTACTTCAGTTTGCAACTCAACACTTGGCAGCACAACCTCCAAACATGGCAACACAGTTGTCAAAGCAGATTTGCATGGCAGCACAACACTTGCTTCATCTGCAACAGTTTCAGATTGCCCTAGCGTCTGCAAAACAGATTCAGTATGCATCACATCATCCAAAACATAAACACTTAGCTCATGTTCAGCAGTAACAATTTCAGTTAGCTCCATATCTTTGTCACCAAACATTATCTGCTTAGTGCTCTTCCTTCTATAGCCATTGAGTCTTGCTTTTTTCACTGGCCAGCATTGTTCAACAATAAGAGGTGGGGCTTTTTCTGAACACTTCCTCCTAAAAAATAAAGCGTTTGACTTGGTTAGATACTAGAACAAGTAGCAAAATCAAAAACTTGCAAAAATAGTAACATGAACATACTTTGGCCTCTGAGGAGTGTAGATGCACTTGGATGAACCAATTCTGTGCCCAAGTACCTCACACAACTTGCACCTATTTTTGTTACCTTTTTGAGCCCTTTTGGGCTTATCATTCTTTTCCTTTTCCTTTTTCCCCTTCTTACTACAACCACCTTTCTCAAACCAAGCTTTGAATCTGCTCTGTTTAGGCCTCCCAGCCTTTCTTCTAGTGACAGGGGGACACAAGGTAAATTCTATTTCCACCTCAGGCCACTGAGATTGGTCAGTCAGTGCAGGAATTGGACTTGCATATGCAGCTTTGAATTTTTGTACTGAATAATACTCATGCAAATATGGGTGCATATTTAACCTGGGTTTAGATGCCAAAAAAAGTATGGCATACTCACATGGTTTTCCAGTGTGTTGCCACTCTTGGCAAGTGCACTCATGCAACTCAGTATTTACCACATGCCTCTTGCCACTCTTTGTATCTCTAACTTCAGCACCCCACAAGGAAGATTTCTCAACAGATAGATGTGAAATATTTCTACTCCTGTTGACCACCTGTTGTACCACTGCTGGAAGCTTGTCCCCTTCCAAAATATTAGCAATTTTTCCTCTCAACTCCCACAAACGCATGATCATGATCCTTATTTGGTCCACCATGTCATGCACAGGCAAGTCTTTCAAATCCTTCACTTTGTTGTTAAAACTTTCTGCCAAGTTGTTATTGATATGATCACATTTTATGGCAGTATTAAAACCTGATCTATACCACAACAGAGAATGGTGGGTGTTCAACCATGAAGCAAATTCATTATCACTACATGATGCCAATATCTTACCAAGGTGATAGGAATGTGTCTGTCTGGTGTAGGATCTTGCTGCTGGCCACATGCGCCCAAATTCATCTCCTCTGAATTTTTTTATCAGATTCATCCACATATGTCCAAAGCACTCCCTCTGCTCAGCATGGGGGAAAACATTTTTTACTGCATTTTCCAACCCTTTTCATGCATCTATGTGGATGGCCAAAGGAGAAACTGGCCCTATGCATCTTTTCAGTTGCATCATGAACCATATCCATGATGCCTCTGTCTCCGATTGAAACATTCCTATTGCAATTGGGAACATTCAGTTGTGTCCATCTAGAGCATTGCATGCAGCCAACTGACCATTCCACTTTCCAGTCAAAAAAGATGAGTCTATGCTCAAATATGGACGACAACCTGCTTTGAATCCATCTATGCAAGGCTTCAAACACATAAAAAACTTGCTGAATAAAACCTTGCCATCCTCTGTTACCTCTGTATCTATCTCCACCACACTCCCAGGTGACCTTTTCTCCACCTCTGCTTTAAAACTATACAACATCCTAAATGTATTTGCCCAGTCACCATACAATGATTTCATGGCCCTTTGTTTTGCTTTCCACATTGTGGTATATTGCATCTGGATGGGGTACAGCTTCTCCAAGTCAACTTTAAGCCTCTTTGCAGTAGTGTTTGAAGTCTTGGCTAAAATAGGAGTAATCTTCTCTATAACCCAAAGCTGTGATGTCATCTTTGAAACTCTCTGTGAAGTGGTCATACATGTATGCTGGTGTGGTATTTGATTTACCCTTACTGTACTTCCATCAGGTTGTAGTCTGGCAGACAAGTACCATTTGCAAGGATTGCCACCACCATCATAACCTTTGCACCGAGCATAAAATTTCTTTCGATCAGTCCACATAGTCTTGGCATCAAACTCTTTTTTCACTGCATAGGTCCTGAAAGACATCCTAAACTCCTTCATGCTTGGCCACAACTTTCCCACCTCAATAACTGGGTTCTCTTTGTCATACAAACAAACCAGCTCATTATCATCTGCATCATCCACATCATCTGCAGCCTCTCTCATCCGTTATTCTTCATCCTCATTTACATTTCTAGGGCATGTGTTACCTTCAGCAGGCAAAGAACTGTCATCCTTCTCCTTATCTTTGTCATCAACTTGAATGGCAAACATTTCGGCCATATCAATGTCAGATATTGGTGTAATGACCAAATCTGTTTTTTCATTCAACTCTACTACATTCCAGTCAACAACAATCTTCCTAGCACCATGGGTTCCCTCCTCTCCATCTGCATCAATCCTTGTATCTTCAGCTACTACAGTCGCTTCAGTCAACAATGCCAACATCTTCTTTTGTGAAACCCACTCATCATCTTCCATCTGTGCAGCCCTCTTTGATTGCACATAACCAACTCTGGAATGAGTTTGCAGATCAATTAGCTCTGCATAAAATGTTACTTGTTTGCTTGCCCACCCTTCTTGCTGATCAATTTCAGCAACCATGGATTCTCCATCTTCAATTCTCACATATTCACCATTATAGTTATCGAAACGTTGCAGACATACCTCTTGTTCTGGACCCCAAACAATACTCTCCCCAATTCTCTCCACCAAATTGCCCACGGCCTTCTCCTTCATGCTCTCCAATTCCTGGGGATCAACATCTGCAAATTCGACATCCAACCTCACGGTGGTATCTCTATCAATGTCTTGGACACTGCCATCACTGAGCTTGGCTTTACAGGGAAAAAATTCCACTATAATTGCGAATGTGGTGGCAGAACTTGAACCTCCCCTGTTTTGTCAATGGCAGGCAGCGGCGGCAGTCACTACCAAATCGAGTTTGATCCTAAATCGCCAAGAAAAGAGGGTGGCATTACCGATTTGAAGCACTGTATCCTCGCTCCATCTCATCCAGCCCTCGCTCCATCTCCTATCCAATTGAGATTCTAAAACGCCAAGAAACAGGGGCAGCATGAGGCCATAGATTTATCCAAAATTCAGTGGAATGGGAGTAGTGTTTAGAAAATACTCACTCGCAATAGCCGCTGCAGAGATAGGCGCTCCACCACCGGGCCGCGGAGAAGAAACAACCCCCGGATCCAATGGAGCCCGATTCTAAATCGCCAAGAAACAGAGGGCAGCATGAGGCCACAGATCCCCCAAAATTCTGGGGAGTGGGACTAGGGTTTCGGGCTCACCTCGCAATAGCTCTGCTGCTGCCGAGAAATGCGCTCCACCACCACGGAGAAGAAACCGTTGCCGGAGAAGATGCTTACGGCGGCGCCGCTCGCTCAGTCCAGCACGGGCGAGTCGAGCACGGTCACACAGTCCCAGGTCGAGTCGTGGACGGTTGACCCTTGTCTACGTGGCCATAGGTGGACCCCACCAGTCAGAGCACATAACCCCCAGTGTCCTAACCAAACCTCAGCCTAACTAACAGCCAACTAGCCGCGTAAATGGTGTGTCGCATGGGAGCTATTTTTTCCAACGCAGATGTCGCATGAGAGCTATTACAGCCAACAACGTCGCATGAGAGACAGTTCACATCAACGACGTCGCATGGGAGCTATTCGCCCGTGGTGATGGTGTCATCATGGTGCAGCTTGAGTCATTGCAATCCAAGCAACTTTGCAGGATTGACAACATTTTTGATCAACATCATCATGCATTCGAAAGTGTCTATGTTGCAGGTAATAGCATGCCTTTACACTGATATGGAATGCCATTCACATCCTCTCATGTTAACCTAACAATTTTAAATAGTGCCACATATTAATTGATTGTTTTGATGTTTGATGACCTCTTCAATATATATTGATGTTGTGTTGTAGTGTTCTGTCCTGACCCTGACGCTTGTGTGGTGGCGTTTTATGTAATGGTTATGAACTAGCAAGTCAATCTAGTATATGAATATCCATATGAACTGACGAGAAACACCAAAATTGGCAAATTTCCACGCTAAATTTGTTTAAAGATAATCAAAATCTAAATAGTCATTATCACTTCTGTGCTTCCTCATCCCTATCCTTACCAGCTTTCCATTCCCTTCATCATTCTTTCACTTCACCAGCTTCTCATGGCTGACTGATGTTCTCCCCGCTGGATGTGCCCTTTTGCTTGCCCTCCTTCCATCCAGTTCCCTTGTGTTCAGTTTCTCTCCTCCTGGTTGTACGAACTCTTCTATCTCTTACTCCCCCAGTTGCTTCTGGTAGTGCGGGTTCTTCTCCCTCTAGCTTCTCAGACGGCCAATTGCTTGCAATTATTATTTTCTGTACGTTTTTTTCTGTTGGTAGGTAGTACACACCCGTCGTTGTCAATGTAACTTGCATATGTGATTCGCTATTGGACACTAGTTTAGGTTGTCTGGTTTAAGCTACATGTTGCTATGTTTCAATTTTGACACCCCTCCGTTTAGTTTTGTGTTGTATCATGAATCACAATTTTTACTTTTACTAACATACACCCTCGGTTTAAAAATACACTGCATATTAAATTTTGGTAGGACAAGCCTTTCACAAACGTTTACTCTAGTAGTATGTAGCTTATGTGATACAAAATCATAACCATATATAAGTACTTTGGAATATGAGTCAAATGTCAATAATTTTATGTCGCATAAATATATACTAATAGCGTAAGCATTGGTCAAAGGTTTTTTCTAATGAAACCTAATGTGCAATGTATTTTGAAATATTAGTAATGGTCTGGTGAGAGTGTTGTTTTTGTGATGTTGTGCTGCGTAAAAAATGACTTCTATTTTCTACTGAAGGAGTTATAAATAAATTAATAAGATAATGTATGATCCCTTGCTTGAGGCTTGTATGGCATGAATTTGATTGTATTCAATTTGTTAGTAACCAGATAGCTCGTACATTTCCAAAACATATGCCTTTGAGTTAGAAACCAGAATTATCTGCTTTTCTATTCCATGAACCCGTCATATGTCCATGATAACATATTCACTTTGTTAGTGGACGGGCTCTTAGCCTAGTGGTTGGAGCGCTGCTATGCGTTCCAGCTGGCGCAGATTCGAACCCCGTGGGCGTTATTTGGCCATACTGGTCAATTTTGCGGGTTTGAACGTGGGTCTCGCATCTTCTCTCTTAAATTAAAAAAAGCTGCAGGGCTCCTCCTCTACTGGTCTTTTTTTTAATAAAGAATATTTCATATGATTTGCTAAGCTGGATGGATCAAGATTTGCCTCTATGGAAGGTATTTGAACCACTCGTCTCTTAGCCTTTACTGAGACCAGATGGCAAAAGTTCTCAAGAATGCTAGCAGTTGATAGTGTGGCTACTTATACACTACAAAATACCTATTGCGATACTCTGTTTCTATGGCTTTTTTCTCTTTTCCGGATAATGCTGAGATGATCAAACCTTGGAGTTATTGGTACAATTTCCATTTTTATTTTAAAACAAATGTCAGATTTTATATAACTTTAATTGTTTTTTCATTAATGAATAGTACAGGTTGGGTTGACTAATGACATTGATTGTTCACAGGCACCTAGATTGCTGAGTTGCAGGAATTGGCTTCGTCGCTGTGGGTTCTTCCATTTTGTATGCTTCATACGGAGATCAACCCTCTACGTTCACTGGTGGAAAAAGGGCCTTTGGTCGCGGTTCGCAACTGCCATTAGTCGCGGTTGCGCAACCGCGACCGAACGGGCGCGACTAAAGCCCCCCCCCCCCTTTAGTCGCGGTTGCTTAAGAACCGCGACTAAAGGCCCG
>NC_041390.1:33069739-33072218 GCF_002162155.2 Triticum dicoccoides | reverse complement strand
CACCCGAGCTGCATCTCTTTCGGCTACTAGTACACTCATGGTTTTCTTCATCACATCCATTTCCGATGCCAACCGCGCCACAACATCTGCTTCCCGATCCATCTTTCTCTTACGGCTTCTGTAACCGTACGGGTCATCGTTCTGGGGGAACCCTATTTTCCACGGAATGTGCCCCATGCCTCGTACACGTCCTCCGTGTTCAGGATTCCCGAGGGCTTTTGTCAGCGCGTCGTTCTCTCTGTTGAACTTGATCTTCCCCTGTTGAGCATCCCTCATTGCGTTAATAAGGGCTTGGGTGGGTTTAATTAATTTGCCCCGGTAAACACACTCCCCTGTCTCCGGGTTCAGCGTTCCCCCATGCCCGTACCACCAGCTTTTGGCCCTTGGGTCCCATCCCTCCGTACCTGGACGGATTCCTCGCGCCCTCAGCTCGTTCTCCATCTTATCCAACCTAGGCACCCAAATGCGATACCCTCCTGGCCCCATAACATGATTGTACTCCTTCTTAGCCGCATTTTCCTTATTTTTTTTCGATATTTGAATGAACTGCTCCGATTTCTTTTGCTTCACAAATTCTGGCCAATCATGTTTCAGTTTCTCATATTGTCCTTTGAAATCCGGAGTCTTGTTCTGCTTGACAAAGTCATGGGCTAGATTTTGCTTGAATTTCCGGAATGTGTCGGCCATCTTATGAAGAGTGAACTGTTTGACTAGCCTCCTCCTCTCCTTGTTTTCCTCAATCTTGTTACCCTCCTCATCGAATTTGTTGTATTCCGGAGGTAGAACGAAATGTTCCATAAGCTTCTTGAAGCAATCTTTTTTTGTTCTCTTATCGACAAAAGTGAAACCATCAATTCGTCCCTTCTTTGGCTCATTCCACTCCTGGACGGTGATCGAGACGTTGTCTCTAACAATGGCTCCGCATTGGCTGACAAACTTGGTGGCGTTCTTGCGGGGCTCCAGCGGCCTGCCGGTTGCACTGTCGACAACCTCGATGGTGCATGTTTCTCCTTGTTTCATCGTCTTGGTTGCGCCACGCTTTGACGACGTACTCGATTGTTTCGACGATCCGGCCGAGGGCTAAAATAAGAAAGAGAGTCGCGCGCGTTAGTACACACATATTTATTCAAATCAGTTAGTTTGTATCACCAGAGGCTCAATGTATATATATACCTCGGCGCCGGAGGTGGTTGCTACTTCCATTTGAAGATCGTCGTTTATCGACGTTTGTTCGGCATCATCTTGCTGACGGCGCCCTTCATCTTCACCGTCAAGGTTCAGATAAGAAGAGATATCATCTTCTTCTTCTCCGGTCGGCACATATAGAATATCGCTGTTTATGATGCCGAACATATGTGCTTCACCGTCCGGATCATAGTTGTCCATAATCGGGTCAGCTCTATCGTCCGCCATTATGTCAGTCCTGAAAACATGTAGTAAAAACAAATTAATTAAGTGAAGAAGGGGGGCGGTGGCGGTGGCGGTGGCGAAAGGGCGGTGGCAAAAGGAGGGGGCGAGGAAGGGGTGGGAGAGGGTGTCGCGGTAGAGCGCGAGACGGGGCGGCAGACGACGGCGTCACGGAGAGGGAGGAAATTCCAATTTGTCATGTCGCGAACCCAAAATGGGCCGGCCCAGGTGAGCTACGTCCTGTGAGACGCGTCGACTTTTTGATGCAAAGAGCGTCACACAGGGCTGGATATGGCCGAGCCTGGGTCTTAGCCGGGCTGCAGTTGCAGCCTCCGCGGTTGTACTGCTGCTAATGCACCGGCCCGTTGTAGCCGACGCCGAAACAGTGATTAGGATACGTTGGAATTTCCTATATGACGTTGTCTGCGTCAAACTGTCGAGCGAACGCACCTACGAGGGTTCCCAACCCTTTTTTTATTTTCATTTCTTTTCCTTTCTTTTTCTGTTTCGTTTTTCTTTTCTTTTTTTGTTTATTGTTCTTTTTCTTTTTCTTTTTAAAAAATGTTCTCCTTTTAAAAAATGTTCTATTTTTCAAAAATGTTCATATTTTCAAAAAATGTTCGATTTTCACAAATTTGTTCGTGTTTTCAAATTTTGTTCCGGAGTTTTAGAAAATTGTTTGTGTTTTCAAAATTTTTTGCCGGCTGTAGCCAACTATCCATTCGTCCAGCAAGGAAGGGAAACAGGGGACGAGGTGGGAGAAGCTCACGGCGAGGAGGGACTCCTTGGCGGAGAGGCGCTCCGTCTCGCGGGCGTAGCTGGCAGCGGGCTCCCACGCCTGCGCGTACACGTCGTCCCGCCGGGGACGGACGGGCGGCGGCCTGGATGAGCAGCGGGACAGATGGGCGGCGGCCCGGATGAGCAGCGCGGCGGCCGGGGTCGGACAGGCGGCGGCCTGGATGAGCAGCACGGCGGCCGGGACGGACGGTCGGCGGCCCGGATGAGCAGCGCGGTGGGCGAGGGCGACGGCGGGCGGCGTCGAGGGCGAGGGCGACGGCGGGCGGCGTCGAGG
>NC_041390.1:33059072-33066036 GCF_002162155.2 Triticum dicoccoides | reverse complement strand
GTCTCCGTGCATCAGCAATGGTCCGACCAAGATCATCAACGGGATCATCACGTGCCTCTTCTTCACCTTCCCCTTCACCTTCAGCATCCTCCATGAAAGTATCACCGAAATGAGCAAGATAGCTTTCATCGATGAAATCATCCCCTTCTTCATCTTCTTCCATTATAACCCCTCTTTCTCCATGCTTGGTCCAACAATTATAGCTTGGCATGAAACCGTGCCGAAGCAGATGCATGTGAACATCTCTTGAGGAAGAGTAACCCTTCTGATTCTTACAGATAACACATGGACAGATAACAAAACCCCCCTGCTTGTTCGCATTAGCCACTACGAGGAAATCTTTCAAACCCGTAGTGAACTCGCCGGAGAGTCGGTTACCGTACATCCATTGCCGATTCATCTGCATTATTATAATATAAAATATATAATTAACCATCATGCATTTGTTAAACTAACTAGGTACAAACAATATAAATTAAACAATGAACTGCACACATGCATATTTTATCAATGACACATCAAAGGTTCATCAAGTTGCTAACCGCGATCGAGGAGTGTGGCTCCAACACTTCATGTCATGTTTGTTTCATGCTCTTGGGGCATTTCATCAAACACCTTATGTGCATAAGAGGAACCAAAAGCAAACCTACACCCACTTGTGAAGAGAATGGCTCCAAATGGCTAAGTGTTGGCTGCTGGATGGGTATATATAGGGGAGGGGCTTTAGTTGCGGTTGGCCTGGCAAACCGTGACTAAAGGTGCCCGAAGGCCTTTAGTCGCGGTTGTCCTGGCCAACCGCGACTAAAGACCCTCACGTGCGCCAGCTGGCCACCGAGCGCCCTGGGCCCAGGCCTTTGGTCGCGGTTCACGTCCAGAACCGCGACTAAAGGTCCCATTAGTCGCGGTTCCTACAGCTTCGCGACTTATGGGGCTGGACGGAAGCCTGTTTTTCCACCAGTGGTTGCATGCATTGTTTAACTAGCAAGTGGACTTGCAGGATTAATCGTTCAATTTGGCAACTTCCTTCAGTTATCTAATTTTCGGACACAGTTAGCCAGCTGGCATGATGAAGACACAGTGACTTGCTTCGAATAATCAGTACACAGTGCCGAAACAATCTTGCCTGCCTGCCTGATCTTTGCGTACATCTTGTATCTCTGTTCATCTTCTCACTGTTTTCCGTTTGATTATGTTCCATATCGTATCAAGGTTGGGAGACTTTGATGTCAATTTCTTATGTGCCATTTCTGTGTGTGTTTTTGGTTGATCTTATCTGATTTTGGCTAATGAATGTTGGATATATAGGTGCTATTTGTCACTGGATAGCTCGGCCAGCAATGCTATATGTGTACTGATATATGGGGGTTGCTTGTTTCAGATTCAGCCAAAGAGTTAATTATACTACTACTGTACTGCAGTACTCCCTCCGCCCGGGTTTATTGGGCCCCTGGGCGGAGGGAGCGCGTCCCATCTTATTAGGCCCCTTCATCAATATATGGTTCAGTCTTCTGAAGCGTAGTAAATTTCCAGCCGCTTTCATGCACAAGCTCCTATACATTGAGCGACTAGGGGGGTGTTTGTTTCCATGGACTTTTTGTGTAGGACTAGAAAAAGTCCCCCTTAAAGACTTTTTTACCAAACGGGAGAGACTTTTTGGGGACTAAACTAGGCATTTGGGACTAAATGAAGAAGACTCTCAAGGAGAGTCTTTTTGGGACTTTTCCAACAATGCCCCTTCATACACCCATTGGCCCGCCACCCTGTGAGAGGCGGGATGGTAGTGGTAAGAACTGCACTGGATTCACTCATGCTAGCTCGATTCTCAGGTTCGATTACAAGGTGCGGTTACAAGACGAAGAACAGGAAGGGGATAGGATTAGGGTTGCCGCCGCCGGTGCCTTGATCCACTAGATGCCCGAACCGAGTGCGGGGGGTGGCTTAAGTACTTGTCGCGGGCCCTAGGCCTCACTGATCCCACTCCGGCCCAGTGTTGCGTGGGTTGGGCCTCCGAGCTCGGGGAAGCCGCCCGGCAGGAGGCGAGCCCCGCGAGCCGCTGACTTGGTTCCGTCCCTTCGGTGTCGCTGGCTGTAGCAGGGGCGCTGACATCCCCTCCTCCTTGGGACGAGGCTTGCCCCCAAGCCTCTGCTCCAGGGAAGCGAGCCTGCAGGGCCACCTTGTCTTCCCAAGTGTCTGCCAACGCCGCTGGGTCAGACCAGCATATCAGCACTTGCTCCACCAGGACACCATTTTTGCGACGCCAACGTTGCTGCAGAACTGTCACTGGCACGACAGGAATGTTAGTAAGCTGAGGAAGGTCAGTAGATGACTGCGTACCGGGGCAGAGACAGCGACGGAGTTGCGACACATGGAACACTGGATGCACTTGAGAGTGCATTGGCAGATCCAGTTTGTAGGCTGCATCACTAATCTTGCTGACTATTGGATATGGTCCATAGTACTTGAAAGCTAGTTTGTGGTTGGCTCTCCTCGCCACTGATGTTTGAATGTAGGGTTGGAGTTTCAAGAATACCAGCTCGCCCACTTCAAAGACGCGTGGCGATCTTCGTTTGTCAGCCTGGGCCTTCATGTGCTGCTGTGCGTGATGCAAGTGTTGTTGCAATAGGTCCTGGATCACTGCTCTCTCTTCCAGCCAAGACTGCAGTGCAGGTACGGTGCAGTCTGCCATTGGTGCCAAACCCCACTGCCGTGGCTCATATGCAAACATTGCCTTAAACGGTGGCATGCCAATGCTGGAGTGATAGGAGGAATTGTACCAGAACTGCGCTAATGGTATCCAGTGCCTCCAGCGTCTTGGGCAGGCATGGACAAAGCATCGCAGATATGTCTCGATGCACTGATTCACCCGCTCCGTTTGCCCGTCCGTTTGAGGGTGATGAGCCGAACTCATCCGCAGATCCGTGCCCGCGTATTTGAAGAGCTCACGCCAGAATTGGCTCGTAAATACGGGGTCGCGATCAGACACAATGGAGCTGGGAAAGCCATGGATGCGCTAGATGCTGGACATGTAGAGCAGCGCCACTTTAGATGCCGTGTACGGATGCGCCAGCGGCAAGAAGTGCGCGAATTTGGTCCTTTTGTCGACCACCACCCAGAGACAGTTAAACTTCCCAGACTGTGGCAATCCGTCGATGAAGTCCATTGTGATCATCTCCCACAGCTGTTGTGGGATAGGCAAGGGCTCCAACAGACCGGGAGATGCTGCACGATCTGGCTTAGACTGTTGGCAGATTTGACAACAACGCACGTATTGCAACACGTGCGCCTTCATCTTGGGCCAAGCGAACAAACGACGAATGCGTTTGAATGTTGCAGGGAACCCACTGTGCCCCCCCACCGGGCTGTCATGGAAAGCTGAAATTATCTGTTGTTGTAATGCCGTCGAGCTGCCGAGCAATATCCTGCCACGGAAATACAAAATCCCGTTTTGCAACGTGAATCGCCGTTTTGGGTCTTCCCGAAGAGCCAGTTGTTGTAGCAGTTTCTGAGCTTGCGGATTGCAATTGTAGCTTGCCATTACATCGTCCAGCCAGCAGGGTTGGCATGTGGAGATGTCGAACAACAGCTCTGGGGGTTGAGATCGTGACAGAGCATCAGCGGCCGTGTTGTCCGAGCCCTTCTTATACCTGATCGTGTATCGAAGGCCCAATAACTTGGTAAAGGCTCTCTGCTGCCAAGGAGTAGTCAATCGTTGCTCTTCAAGATGAACCAAACTTTTTTTATCCGTGAAAATAATGAATTCATTGTGCTGTAAATAGGGTCGCCATTGGTCGACTGCCACTACAATAGCCATGTACTCCTTCTCGTACGTCGATAGGCCTTGGTAGCGCGGACTCAGACTTTTACTCATGAACACAATGGGGTGCCCCTCTTGCTGTAAAACTGCTCCTATTCCTTTGTCACAGGCATCAGTCTCGATTGTGAAGGTTTTACTGAAGTCTGGCAGCGCCAAAATCGGAGCTATGACTAGTTGTTGCTTGAGCAGCTCGAACGCTTGATTCGTGTTCTCTGTCTAGACGAAGGGTGCACCTTTCTTCAAGAGATTGAAGAGAGGGCGCGCGATGATTCCAAAACCCTTGACAAATCTGCGGTAATACCCTGCGAGTCCCAAAAATCTGCGTACTTCCTTCGCGTCCACTGGTTTCGGCCATGCCTCTACTGCACTGATCTTCGTTGGTTCCGTGGCCACGCCTTGACTGCTGATGACGTGGCCTAGGTACGACACTTGCTGCCGACCAAACTCGCATTTGGACCTCTTCACCTTCCATTGGTCTCCACGTAAAAGCTCGAGGACCTGTCTGAGGTGCGCTACATGATCCTCCCAGGTCTTGCTGAACACAAGAATATCATCAAAAAACAGCAGGACGCAGTGCCGCAGGAGAGGATGCATCGTTTCTGTTATTGCTCCATTGAAGGTACCAGGCCCCCCTGCTAATCCGAAAGAGAGAACCTTGAATTCATAATGTCTTGAATGCGTCTGAAAGGCCGTTTTGAATTCCTCCCCTTCTGCTAACCGAATCTGGTGATAGCCCGCGCGTAGGTCCAATTTAGAGAACCATTGCGCACCGTGCAGCTCATCAAGCAGCTCCTCTATGACAGGCACTGGGAATTTACTGACGCGTGTCATGGCATTCAGATGTCTATAATCCACGCAGAGCCTCAATGTTCCATCTTTCTTCTTGACTAGAATGACCGGAGACGAAAAGGTACTGTGGCTTCGCTGGATCACTCCTAACTGCAGGAGTTCTTGTACTTGCCGCTCGATCTCAGACTTGTGCTCTGGCTTATGGCGGTAAGGTCTGATGTTGACGGGCTGCGCCCCTGAGATGAGAGGAATGGTGTGGTCGCAAGCTCGCCGCGGAGGTAAGCCCTTGGTTTCACCAAAAACATCCTCGAATTCAGTTAACAGCTGTTGTAGCTCTGGAGGCTCCTGCACAGAAGTTGCTTGCTTGTCGGTGACCGGGTAGAGCAAGCAGAGGTGCAGCAGAGCGCCTTGGCGATGAAGTTGCTGAAGTTGTGCGCTATTGATGACATGACACTGCGTCGATTGCGCTTCGTGTCCAAACAGGCTGGCTGGCCCCAAAGCTGTGGGAATGCGCAAGTGTTTGTTTCGCCAGTCGACCGTCATCGGGCTGTGCTGTTCGAGCCAATCCATCCCCAGAATAGCGTCATACACTCCCAACGGCAAAATCTTCATATCGGTCACAAACTCCAGCCCTTGCGAAGACCATTTGCAGCTGGGAATTGAGGCTGAGCAACGCAGTTCACCACCATCGGCCACCTTCACTCGACAGGGCTGATGCAGTTGTTGCACACCAGACAAGCGCTCAGCCAATGCTTGGTTAATGAATGAAGTAGAACTCCCGCTGTCTACCAGAATCAGCACCTCCTGGTCTTGCATGGTAGCCAATAGCTGAAACGCCTTGGGAGAAATACCACCGTCCATAGCCGGCCAAGATATGGCATGAACTTGTTGCACATCCCCCTCGACCTCCGAGCTGGTGTCGATGCCGAGGAGTTCAAGCATTTCTTCGACGACGTGCAGTTGGACCATGATTGGACACACGTGGTCCTGTCCCCATCACTCGCCGCACTTGAAGCACAGCCCGCGAGCGCGTCGATAATCTCGCAGGGCTTTGATCTTGGACGTGTCCGCCCGGGCCGCGTCCGTGCTTCGGCGGTCTGTCACTGGCGCAGCTGGAACGAGGCGTGATGGTGGAGGTGGTAGAGGTAGCGGCATGGCTATTGCAGCTGCACGCGGGGCCGGCTCCGGTGGTCGCGGCAAGGTGCCAAACATGCCGTCAGCCACTTCCTCCTGGAGTAGGGCCAGCGCACAGGCCGTGTCCAGGTCAGGGGGTCTCTGAACCAGCTGTTGGGGAACGTTGCAGAAAATTAAAATTTTTTCTACGGTTTCACCAAGATCCATCTATGAGTTCATCTAAGCAACGAGTCAAGGGAGAGAGTTTGCATCTACATACCACTTGTAGATCACGAGCGGAAGCTAGCCAAGGGGATGGTGATGATGGAGTCGTACTCGAACGTGATTCGGATCACCGATGTCCAAGTGCTGAACGGACAGCACCTCCGCGTTCAACACACGTACGGGACGGGAGACGTCTCTTCCTTCTTGATCCAGCAAGGGGGAAGGAGAGGTTGAGGAAGATTGCTCCAACGGCAGCACGACGGCGTGGTGTAGTTGGTGCAACAGTACTCCGACAGGGCTTCGCCAAGCATATACGGAGGAGGAGAGGTGTTGGGGAGGGGAGGGGCTGCGCCTTGGCTTGTGTTAAGCTCCCATGCGCCTCCCCACTATATATAGGGGTGGAGGGGCTGATTTCTTGCCCTCCAAGTCCATTGGGGCGTTGGCCAAGGTGGGAGGAAAGAAATCCCATCATTTCCTTCCCCACCGATTGTTATCCCCCCTTTTTAGGGATCTTGATCTTATCCCTTCGGGATATGATCTTATTCCTTCGAAGGGGGGATCTTGGTGCGGCTTGACCAGGGGTGTGGGGCATTTCCCCCACTACTCACGTTCATGTGGGTCCCCCCATGCAGGTGGGCCCCACTCCGGAACCTTCTAGAACCTTCCCGGTACAATACCGAAAAATCCCGAACATTTTCCGGTGGCCAAAATAGGACTTCCCATATATAAATCTTTACCTCTGGACCATTCCGGAACTCCTCGTGACGTCCGGGATCTCATCCGGGACTCCGAACAACATTCGGTAACCACATACAAACTTCCTTTATAACCCTAGCGTCATCGAACCTTAAGTGTGTAGACCCTACGGGTTCGGGAGACATGTAGACATGACCGAGACGTTCTCCGGTCAATAACCAACAGCGGGATCTGGATACCCATGTTGGCTCCCACATGCTTCTCGATGTTGTCATCGGATGAACCACGATGTCGAGGATTCGATCAAACCCTGTATACAATTCCCTT
>NC_041390.1:33047979-33058852 GCF_002162155.2 Triticum dicoccoides | reverse complement strand
GTACCGTAATGCATGATCTCGTGGCCAACACTTTGGTCACCTTGAGCTCATTATGATGATGCATTACCGAGTGGGCCCAGAGATACCTCTCCGTCATACGGAGTGACAAATCCCAGTCTCGATCCGTGTCAACCCAACAGCTACTTTCGAAGATACCTGTAATGCACCTTTATAGTCACCCAGTTACGTTGTGACGTTTGATACACCCAAGGCACTCCTACGGTATCCGGGAGTTACACGATCTCATGGTCTAAGGAAGAGATACTTGACATTGGCAAAGCTCTAGCAAACGAACTAAACGACCTTTGTGCTATGCTTAGGATTGGGTCTTGTCCATCACATCATTCTCCTAATGATGTGATCCCGTTATCAACGACATCCAATGTCCATAGCCAGGAAATCATGACTATATGTTGATCACAACGAGCTAGTCAACTAGAGGCTCACTAGGGACATATTGAGGTCTATGTATTCACACGTGTATTACGATTTCCGGATAATACAGTTATAGCATGAATAAAAGACAATTATCATGAACAATGAAATATAACAATACTTTTATTATTGCCTCTAAGGCATATTTCCAACAGTCTCCCACTTGCACTAGAGTCACCAATCTAGTTACATTGTGATGAATCGAACACCCATAGAGTTCTGGTGTTGATCATGTTTAGCTCGCGAGAGAGGTTTAGTCAACGGATCTGTGACATTCAGATCCGTATGTACTTTGCAAATTTCTATGTCTCCGTCTTGAACATTTTCACGGATGGAGTTGAAACGACGCTTGATGTGCCTGGTCTTCTTGTGAAACCTGGGCTCCTTGGCAAGGGCAATAGCTCCAGTGTTGTCACAGAAGAGTTTGATTGGCCCCGACGCATTGGGTATGACTCCTAGGTCGGTGATGAACTCCTTCACCCAAATCGCTTCATGCGCTGCCTCCGAGGCTGCCATGTACTCCGCTTCACACGTAGATCCCGCCACGACGCTCTGCTTGCAGCTGCACCAGCTTACTGCTCCACCATTCAACATATACACGTATCCGGTTTGTGACTTAGAGTCATTCGGATCTGAGTCGAAGCTAGCGTTGACGTAACCCTTTACGACAAGCTCTTCGTCTCCTCCATAAACGAGAAACATGTCCTTTGTCCTTTTCAGGTACTTCAGGATATTCTTGACTGCTGTCCAGTGTTCCTTGCCGGGATTACTTTGGTATCTAGCTACCAAACTCACGGCAAGGTTTACATCAGGTCTGGTACACAGCATGGCATACATAATAGATCCTATGGCTGAAGCATAGGGGATGGCACTCATCTCTTCTTTATCTTTTGCCGTGGTCGGTGACTGAGCCGAGCTCAATCTCACACCTTGTAACATAGGCAAGAACCCCTTCTTGGACTGATCCATTTTGAACCTCTTCAAAATCTTATCAAGGTATGTGCTTTGTGAAAGACCTATGAGGCGTCTCGATCTATCTCTATAGATCTTGATGCCTAATATGTAAGCAGCTTCTCCAAGGTCCTTCATTGAAGAACACTTATTCAAGTAGGCCTTAATGCTGTACAGAAATTCTATATTATTTCCCATCAAGAGTATGTCATCTACATATAATATGAGAAATGCTACAGAGCTCCCACTCACTTTCTTGTAAACGCAGGCTTCTCCATAAGTCTGCATAAACCCAAACGCTTTGATCATCTCATCAAAGCGAATATTCCAACTCCGAGATGCTTGCACCAGCCCATAAATGGATCGCTGGAGCTTGCATACTTTGTTAGCGTTCTTAGGATCGACAAAACCTTTCGGCTGCATCATATACAGTTCTTCCTTAAGATGCCCATTAAGGAATGCTGTTTTGACGTCCATCTGCCATATCTCATAATCATAGTATGCGGCAATTGCTAACATGATTCGGACGGACTTTAGCTTCGCTACGGGAGAGAATGTCTCGTCGTAGTCAATCCCTTGAACCTGTCGATAACCCTTAGCGACAAGTCGAGCTTTATAGATGGTGACATTACCATCCGTGTCTGTCTTCTTCTTAAAGATCCATTTGTTTTCTATCGCTCGCCGATCATCGGGCAAGTCTGTCAAAGTCCATACTTTGTTTTCATACATGGATTTTATCTCGGATTTCATGGCTTCAAGCCATTTGTTGGAATCTGGGCCCGCCATCGCTTCTTCATAGTTCGAAGGTTCACCGTTGTCTAACAACATGATTTCCAGGACGGGGTTGCCGTACCACTCTGGTGCGGAACGTGTCCTTGTGGACCTACGAAGTTCAGTAGCAACTTGATCCGAAGTACCTTGATCATCATCATTGGTTTCCTCTTCAGTTGGTGTGGGCATCACAGGAACATTTTCCTGAGCTGCACCACTTTCCCGTTCGAGAGGTAGTACTTCATCGAGTTCTACTTTCCTCCCACTTACTTCTTTCGAGAGAAATTCTTTTTCCAGAAAGCATCCGTTCTTGGCAACAAAGATTTTGCCCTTGGATCTTAAGTAGAAGGTATACCCGACAGTTTCCTTAGGGTATCCTATGAAGACGCATTTTTCCGACTTGGGTTCGAGCTTTTCAGGTTGAAGTTTCTTGACATAAGCATCGCATCCCCAAACTTTTAGAAACGACAGCTTAGGTTTCTTCCCAAACCATAATTCATACGGTGTCGTCTCAACGGATTTAGACGGTGCCCTATTTAAAGTGAATGTAGCTGTCTCTAGAGCGTATCCCCAAAATGATAGCGGTAAATCAGTAAGAGACATCATAGACCGCACCATATCCAATAGAGTGCGATTACGACGTTCGGACACACCGTTTCGCTGAGGTGTTCCAGGCGGCGTGAGTTGTGAAACGATTCCACATTTCCTTAAGTGTGTGCCAAATTCGTGACTTAAATATTCTCCTCCACGATCTGATCGTAGGCACTTTATCTTTCGGTCACGTTGATTCTCCACCTCATTCTAAAATTCCTTGAACTTTTCAAAGGTCTCAGACTTGTGTTTCATTAAGTAGACATACCCATATCTACTTAAGTCATCAGTGAGAGTGAGAACATAACGATATCCTCCACGAGCCTCAACGCTCATTGGACCGCACACATCGGTATGTATGACTTCCAATAAGTTGGTTGCTCGCTCCATTGTTCCGGAGAACGGAGTCTTGGTCATCTTGCCCATGAGGCATGGTTCGCACGTGTCAAACGATTCATAATCAAGAGACTCTAAAAGTCCATCGGCATGGAGCTTCTTCATGCGCTTGACACCAATGTGACCAAGGCGGCAGTGCCACAAGTATGTGGGACTATCGTTATCAACTTTACATCTTTTGGCATCTACACTATGAACATGTGTAGTATTACGCTCGAGATTCATTAAGAATAAACCATTGACCATCGGAGCATGACCATAAAACATATCTCTCATATAAATCGAACAACCATTATTCTCAGACTTAAATGAGTAGCCATCTCGTATTAAACGAGATCCAGA
Source organism: Triticum dicoccoides (assembly GCF_002162155.2). Taxonomy (NCBI): domain Eukaryota; kingdom Viridiplantae; phylum Streptophyta; class Magnoliopsida; order Poales; family Poaceae; genus Triticum; species Triticum dicoccoides. The sequence goes on along the minus strand of NC_041390.1, from coordinate 33,055,366 downwards.
TACAATGTTCATGCTCAAACTTGGCACTAAATAACAATTATTAAGGTTCAAAACTAATCCCGTAGGTAAATGTAGAGGCAGCGTGCCGACGGCGATCACATCGACTCTGGAACCATTCCCGACGCGCATCGTCACCTCGTCCTTCGCCAGTCTCCGTTTATTCCGCAGCTCCTGCTGTGAGTTACAAATATGAGCAACGGCACCGGTATCAAATACCCAGGAGTTACTACGAGTACTGGTAAGGTACACATCAATTACATGTATATCAAATATACCTTTGGTTTTGCCGGCCTTCTTATCTGCTAAGTATTTGGGGCAGTTCCGCTTCCAGTGACCCTTCCCCTTGCAATAAAAGCACTCAGTCTCAGGCTTAGGTCCATTATTTGACTTCTTCCCGGTAACTGGCTTACCAGGCGCGGCAACCTCCTTGCCGTCCTTCTTTAAGTTCTTCTTACCCTTGCCCTTCTTGAACTTAGTGGTCTTATTGACCATCAACACTTGATGTTCTTTCTTGATTTCAGCCTCTGCTGACTTCAGCGTCGAGAACACTTCAGGAATGGTCTTTTCCATCCCCTGCATGTTGTAGTTCATCACAAAGCTCTTGTATCTTGGTGGGAGCGACTGAAGGATTCTGTCAATGACCGCCTCATCTGGGAGGTTAATGTTCAGCTGGGTCATACGGTTGTGCAACCCAGACATCTTCAGGATGTGCTCATTGACAGAACTGTTTTCCTCCATCTTACAACTGTAGAACTTGTCGGAGACATCATATCTCTCGACCCGGGCATGAGCTTGGAAAACTAGTTTCAGCTCTTCGAACATCTCATATGCTCCGTGATACTCAAAACGCTTTTGGAGCCCTGGTTCTAAGCTGTAAAGCATGCCGCACTAAACGAGGGAGTAATCATCAGCGCGAGTTTGCCAAGCATTCATAATGTCTTGGTTCTCTGGGACGGGAGCGTCACCTAGCGGTCCTTCTAGGACATATTGTTTCCTGGCAGCTATGAGGATGATCCTCATGTTCCGGACCCAGTCCGTATAGTTGCTGCCATCATCTTTCAACTTGGTTTTCTCTAGGAACGCGTTGAAGTTCATGTTGACATGAGCGTTGGCCATTTGATCTACAAGACATATTTGCAAAGGTTTTAACTAAGTTCATGATAATTAAGTTCTAATCAAATTATGAACTCCCACTCAGATTAGACATCCCTTTAGTCATCTAAGTGTTACACGATCCGAGTCGACTAGGCCGTGTCCGATCATCACGTGAGACGGACTAGTCATCATCGGTGAACATTCTCATGTTGATCGTATCTTCCATACGACTCGTGTTCGACCTTTCGGTCTCCGTGTTCCGAGGCCATGTCTGCACATGCTAGGCTCGTCAAGTTAACCCTAAGTGTTTTCGCTGTGTAAAACTGTCTTACACCCGTTGTATGTGAACGTAAGAATCCATCACACCCGATCATCACGTGGTGCTTAGAAGCGACGAACTGTAGCAACGGTGCACAGTTAGGGGAGAACACTTCTTGAAATTTTTGTAAGGGATCATCTTATTTACTACCGTCGTCCTAAGTAAACAAGATGCATAAACATAATAAACATCACATGCAATTATATAGTTGTGACATGATATGGCCAATATCATATAGCTCCATTGATCTTCATCTTCGGGGCTCCATGATCATCTTGTCACCGGCTTGACACCATGATCTCCATCATCATGATCTCCATCATCGTGTCTTCATGAAGTTGTCACGCCAACAACTACTTCTACTTCTATGGCTAATGCGTTTAGCAATAAAGTAAAGTGAGTTACATGGCGTTCTTCAATGACACGCAGGTCATACAAAAAATAAAGACAACTCCTATGGCTCCTGCCGGTTGTCATACTCATCGACATGCAAGTCGTGAATCCTATTACAAAGAACATGATCTCATACATCACAATTCATCATTCATCACAACTTCTGGCCATATCACATCACATGATCAATCGCTGCAAAAACAAGTTAGACGTCCTCTAATTGTTGTTGCATCTTTTACGTGGCTGCAATTGGGTTCTAGCAAGAACGTTTTCTTACCTACGAATAACCACAACGTGATTTTGTCAACTTCTATTTACCCTTCATAAGGGCCCTTTTCATCGAATCCGCTCCAACTAAAGTGGGAGAGACAGACACCCGCCAGCCACCTTATGCAACTAGTGCATGTCAGTCGGTGGAACCGGTCTCACGTAAGCGTACGTGTAAGGTTGGTCCGGGCCGCTTCATCCCACAATACCGCCGAAGCAAGAAAAGACTAGTAGAGGCAAGTAAGATGACAAAATCCACGCCCACAACAAAATTGTGTTCTACTCGTGCAAATAGAACTACGCATAGACCTAGCTCATGATGCCACTGTTGGGGAACGTTGCAGAAAATTAAAAAATTTCCTACGGTTTCACCAAGATCCATCTATGAGTTCATCTAAGCAACGAGTCAAGGGAGAGAGTTTGCATCTACATACCACTTGTAGGTCACGAGCGGAAGCTAGCCAAGGGGATGGTGATGATGGAGTCGTACTCGAACGTGATTCGGATCACCGATGTCCAAGTGCTGAACGGACAGCACCTCCGCGTTCAACACACGTACGGGACGGGAGACGTCTCCTCCTTCTTGATCCAGCAAGGGGGAAGGAGTGGTTGAGGAAGATTGCTCCAACGGAAGCACGACGGCGTGGTGTAGTTGGTGCAGCAGTACTCCGACAGGGCTTCGCCAAGCATATACGGAGGAGGAGAGGTGTTGGGGAGGGGAGGGGCTGCGCCTTGGCTTGTGTTAAGCTCCCATGCGCCTCCCCACTATATATAGGGGTGGAGGGGCTGGTTTCTTGCCCTCCAAGTCCATTGGGGCGTTGGCCAAGGTGGGAGGAAAGAAATCCCATCATTTCCTTCCCCACCGATTGTTATCCCCCCTTTTTAGGGATCTTGATCTTATCCCTTCGGGATATGATCTTATTCCTTCTAAGGGGGGATCTTGGTGCGCCTTGACCAGGGGTGTGGGGCCTTTCCCCCACTACTCACGTTCATGTGGGTCCCCCCATGCAGGTGGGCCCCACTCCGGAACCTTCTAGAACCTTCCCGGTACAATACCGAAAAATCCCGAACATTTTCCGGTGGCCAAAATAGGACTTCCCATATATAAATCTTTACCTCCGGACCATTTCGGAACTCCTCGTGACGTCCGGGATCTCATCCAGGACTCCGAACAACATTCGGTAACCACATACAAACTTCCTTTATAACCCTAGCGTCATCGAACCTTAAGTGTGTAGACCCTACGGGTTCGGGAGACATGTAGACATGACCGAGACGTTCTCCGGTCAATAACCAACAGCGGGATCTGGATACCCATGTTGGCTCCCACATGCTTCTCGATGTTGTCATCGGATGAACCACGATGTCGAGGATTCGATCAAACCCTGTATACAATTCCCTTTGTCAATCGGTACGTTACTTGCCCGAGACTCGATCGTCGGTATCCCAATACCTTGTTCAGTCTCGTTACCGGCAAGTCACTTTACTCGTACCGTAATGCATGATCTCGTGGCCAACACTTTGGTCACCTTGAGCTCATTATGATGATGCATTACCGAGTGGGCCCAGAGATACCTCTCCGTCATACGGAGTGACAAATCCCAGTCTCGATCCGTGTCAACCCAACAGCTACTTTCGAAGATACCTGTAATGCACCTTTATAGTCACCCAGTTACGTTGTGACGTTTGATACACCCAAGGCACTCCTACGGTATCCGGGAGTTACACGATCTCATGGTCTAAGGAAGAGATACTTGACATTGGCAAAGCTCTAGCAAACGAACTAAACGACCTTTGTGCTATGCTTAGGATTGGGTCTTGTCCATCACATCATTCTCCTAATGATGTGATCCCGTTATCAACGACATCCAATGTCCATAGCCAGGAAATCATGACTATCTGTTGATCACAACGAGCTAGTCAACTAGAGGCTCACTAGGGACATATTGAGGTCTATGTATTCACACGTGTATTACGATTTCCGGATAATACAGTTATAGCATGAATAAAAGACAATTATCATGAACAATGAAATATAACAATACTTTTATTATTGCCTCTAGGGCATATTTCCAACACCAGCACCACCGCCCGTATATCCTTCCGCAGTCCCTCGACAAATCGAGTCAAAAAGTAAAATGGATGAATTGTATCAGAATAGGACGACAAATGATTAATAATCAACTCAAACTGCTCTATGTACTGTGCTACTGAAGAAGTTTGGCGGACAGTATAGAACTGCCTAATCAGCGTGTGATGCCGATGAGCCCGAAGCGAGTACACAGAAGTGCAGTGAAAGAATCCCAATCATACTCTCCTAGTCTTTTCTGAATGGATTGCAGCCAGACAGATGCCGCAACCGCAAAATTCAGGGCAGCCATAGGAACCCAGAAGGAAGGCAGAATGGCAAACATGGAAAAATATTGCTCGCACAGTGTTTTCCACAATTTTGGATTGTCTCCAGTGAATTGTGGGAATTGGATGGATGGATGCGCTTGACCCAGTCCACTGAGCAGTTGACTAGCATGTGCATAAGGGGACAAAGCAGGAGGCGAAGACGGGGCGTCGTACTGACCGTTTGCCAGGGGCGGTGGCGGTGTCTGGAAGGACGCCGCCGGGGACCCCCGTGGGATGATGTAGACGCCGCGGCCATTGGGCCCTTGTGGAAATTGCGCCACACCAGACGCGGTCCCGATGTGGGTGCCGGCCGTCGCAGGCGGCTGATTGGTCGGTGCCGGCGCTTGAGTTGTCGCGTCGTCCACGCGTGGTGGAGGGGGCGCGATCTGCAGAGCCGCCACCGAGTCACTCAGATCGATGACGCGCCGCTCGAGATCGGGACGCCACGCCACGAGATCGTCGACCTTGGCGTTGGACGCGTTGATTGCGGCGGTGTGTTCCTTCAGAGTGGTGTCTAGCCGCTCCAAGAACGACTGGACGACCGGATCCATGGCGACGAGGAGTGCGCGGGCTTGAGTCAGGGATCTGGTCTCGATGAATTGCGCCAGATCAACGCGGAGAAGGGTGGTAGGTGTGGTCTCTGATACCATATGTGAGAGGCGGGATGGTAGTGGTAAGAACTGCACTGGATTCACTCACGCTAGCTCAATTCTCAGGTTCGATTACAAGGTGCGGTTACAAGACGAAGAACAGGAAGGGGATAGGATTAGGGTTGCCGCCGCCGGTGCCTTGATCCACTGGATGCCCGAACCGAGTGTGGTGGGTGGCTTAAGTACTTGTCGCTGGCCCTGGGCCTCACTGAGCCCACTCCGGCCCAGCGTTGCGTGGGTTGGGTCTCCGAGCTCGGGGAAGCCGCCCGGCAGGAGGCGAGCCCCGCGAGCCGCTGACTTGTGGTTCCGTCCCTTCGGTGTCGCTGGCTGTAGCGGGGGCGCTGACACACCCCATGGTGTTGTTTGATTGTTATTTTTCTATATATTAGGGGCAACATGGTCATTTAATAACCTTTAGGAAGGGACTAGTGACTTTTTAGTCTCTGGAAACAAACAGGGAGGGACTTTTTAGGGACTAGGAACTTTTTAGTTGGGACTAGAAAAGGTCCTAGGACTTGAGAACCAAACACCACCTAGTACTCCTCCTGGCACAACGCCACGGCTAGCCAGCCAATGCATGCACTTCTAGTCCTCCTTCTATTGGCGCATGCATGGACCATGCGGCATCCAATGCATGCACTTCTAGTCCTCCTATTGGCGCATGCATGGACCGTGCGGCATTCGAGGCGAGGATAAGGCTGGTCATAGTGGGGAGTAACTTAGACTAGTGTCATGCATATGACACTAGTCTCATGCATATGACACTGGTCATAGTGCGCGTGAGCTGGCGCCGGCTTCCGAAGCATCAAGAAACTAAACGGCTGCATTTACAGGAAATTAATCATATTGCCTTGATACTTGTGATTTGGTCGGGGGGCCTAATAAATCCGGACGGAGGTAGTACTAAGGATAGAAGTTGCTTGTTTGACCAATCCAGCGGTGGTTACTGACAAGATATCCGTCATTGTCACCAAAAACAAATGCACTAGGAGATTTAAGCTCATTGCAGCTACATGGTGTAGTGTGATTGCAGTGTCTTAACTTGGTCAATTAAATGTTTAAAGTCATTTTGTCTTTCTTTTTTTTCTGTGTAGTGAACAGTGGAGCAATGTGTTGGGGCATCTCTAGCCGAACTATTCGAAGGGTTAATGTCTCAAAATATGCTCTTTTGAGGAGTTAATCCCACTCTAGCCGACTCTCGTTTGGTTTAACTTTAAAAAATGAGAAGTGTCCATCGATTCTCAAATTTGAGCAACTGAAACGAAAGTCTCAACAAAAGATTCCTTTTCGGCCGCTGCTCCCACCTCCTCGGCCGCCTCCACGTCGGGGTTGCCTCTGTCGGCCCCCATGCACAATCTTCACTCCCCCTTCAATCGACCTCATGGAGATCCTCATCACATTCATTGTGTTAGAGCGAATCATGTCAACTCCAGTCCGCAGTGTACTCGTTTCACCCTCTTTGTGAAGACCTGCCCAATATATATGAGAAAAGAGCACTGAAAATATGATCTCAAAAGGAGTTTTAATTATCTTGTGCTCAAATGTTGCTCGATTTCGAGAAAACCAAATGACAGCAAGGCCCGCAGTGTGAAAAAATTTCTCACTAAATAGGAAAGAGTAACACGAAGAGAAATATTGCCAATGATTGCTAGGAGATAGATCGGTTCCCAACACTACTCCAATGGATCTAAAATTTGCTCATGTGAGGGTACGAAACCAGGACACCACCAACTGTCCGGAAGGACAGAAGCCACCCGAGCCAGACAATGGTTGTTGAATATGAATAGTTAAATTTGTAAACTTTGAATTTGTAATATCGTTGAATTGTGTGAACCTAAGTTACCAAGTTCTCACTTAGTATGTGTGCAAAATATCCAGTTGAAAACGGAGCACGTAAATGAAAGGATAGAAGAGTTGGCGCATAATGATTTTATTAGGGAGTTAGTTTTTTGAACCCCTTGCATTTAAGTTGAGCGAGGTTCAAGAAAGTGTTTGATGAGTTAAATTTTGGGAATTCGGTTGGAAAATGCACTCCTTTATCCCTAAACACACACCCGAAAACAGAACAACGCCCCCTTTCCCTTCATCCCTTGCGCTTCTCCCCCCATTCCGTACGCACCCTCGCCGTGGGAGCTCCCCTCGGCATGGCCTCCTCCTCGCCGCCCCCGAGCTCCACCGCCTCCCGCGACGACGACGACGACGACCGCCGCCAAGGTACCGCCCGCGTCCACCCCTCTCCCCCCTCCCACCCCTTGGTTTCTTTCTT
>NC_041390.1:33043779-33047607 GCF_002162155.2 Triticum dicoccoides | reverse complement strand
AAGGCCACCGCGCCGAGACAACGATCCGCTGCTCCGACGACCCGCCTCTCTCATCTCTCCTCTCGCGGACGACGGGAGCAGCCGCACGCGCGCAGCCCGCCGCCGATCTCGCATTCCCCCCTCCGCTCCGTGCACGAGACGAGGGTTCTGCGAGGGTTTTAATTCAAATTATTAATTCCACTCTCCAATCCATCCATCTATCTATGCCGCAGATGCGATGTGGGAGAGGCGGACGCACGCGAGGATCCTGGTCTCGGACGCCGACGCGGGCTGCATCATCGGCAAGGCCGGCTCCGACATCCACGCTATGGAGGCCCGCTCCGGGGCCCACATCAAGCTCTCCGGGCGAGGCCGGCCCCTCCCCGGCACGGACCGCAGGGTCGTCCTCGTCTCCGGCCTCTTCCGCACCGTCATGGACGCCGCAGAGCTCGTCCTCGAGAAGCTCTTCTACCTGGTATAAACAGACATTCAGATTCAGGGCCATCTCCCTCTGCCTCCCTGTAAAACATTTCTTCAGAGTTACATTCAGTCGACTGAATTGGTTCAGAGCAGTTTCATCTTCTCCTGTTGATTGATGGACTGATCCTCTGCTCTGCTCTGCTTGCAGGGCGACCAGGTGATTGACGCTGAGGCCACCGTGGTGCTCGTGGTGCCCGACGCCTGCTGCGGCGCGCTCATCGGCAAAGGAGGGGAGGTCATCAAGTATGATTACTTACTTATATTGCCTCCCCGTTCTCATGCTCAATATTGCTGTGCTTGCTTGCTCCGCTTACTCTGCTTGCAATGAACCATATGATATATGCTCTCCACCACACAAGGCCCAAGGAGAGTGCAATGCAAGTGCCCCTCTTGCTCTACATCTACCTACACACATGTTTGGTTTACGGCAGCGCAATTACATGTTTGGCGAGCCTTTCTCGGGCGCCGTCGCTGAAATGTGATCATGAGTTTCGTGCATTCGGAGGGATAATTCATAACAGTTTGCAGCACATTACTACCTGTTCTATCATCTCCATATCTACCTAGTACATTTGATTGGCCGCTGTGGAATTGCATATTTTGGAGCCTTGTTTGGAATCGTCATGAAAAAATACGTCTGCCGGCATTGCTGAAATTGCAATGCAAGTGACCCTTTTATCTGTATCTGTTCCAACAGTGCTGCTGTTATTTAATTACTGTCTTTAAGCCATGTTTGTGTATGTCATCGCACGTAAACAGAGGCGTGCTGTACGTTCCAGCTTCAGATCTGCTTCTTCAGTTCCACTATCTGGGAGTAGTTTTAGCTTCCATTTACTATTCAGAACATTAGCTTGCATTTACTATTTGGGGGCCTGCCCTCCACGGCTCCACCAGCACCCGTCATCATATTTCCTCTTCTTTTAATTCTACTTTTCAGATATTCCAAGTCTGATATTTGTTCCCCTTTTTGTTCATCATCCAGGTCCTTAGCTGAGGAGTCAAATGCTGGAATCACGGTCTCACCCCACGACATCTGCTACGGTTTCCATGATAGACTGGTTACGATCACTGGACACTTGGACAATCAGCTGCAGGCAGTATTTCTTATACTGTCCGAGTTGCTTGACGACGTCCGCTACTCATCCTCCGTTGCAAGTATGTCTGCATAACTTTCATTTAGCACTGGTATTTCTGTTTTTGTCGTTTTATCCATTGCCTGCTACCCAATTTGTTGCATGTTGTCTGCCTTGAGGCATTTTAGTTTAGTGGACTATCTACCACAGGCTCAAAGACTTGCAGTAAGATTGAACCTGAGCAATGCGTCGCTTCCTAATCGTTTCTGCTATGTTTACGTGCCGACGTAATCGATTAGCATTACAATTTGCTGGCACTGAGGTGCTACCTACTAGCTCGTATGCTATCACCTTTTGCAGTAACTAATTGGCTCATCGCATTTCTCAAAAACTCAGGCCTTAGTTTTCCAAGTTCAAGTGTTCGGTATGGCGGTGATGGGCAAGATGAGCATGTCGAAAGATACCACACCAGGGTAAGACATCGTTGCTGAATTGAAATACACATGTACATGTTGTGATAAGATATCCTCTTAACCTGGATTGGATTGCCTTCTCTTCATGTATAGTTGGTCCGTTCAATGAAGCTTCTCTTCTCGGTACATGTCTGGCTAACAATAACAAGTGTTTAAAATTTAATAGGAAGTGAGGGGAGTTTAGAAGAGTATGAGAAAAAAAAAGGTTTTGTTCTCTATTTCTTTTATTCTGTCGTAATGCTTGTTGGTCATCCACTAGAGTAGAATCTTGATTTTCTGTCAGAGGTAATCGTTGTCAAATGACAAGAAAGTACATAATTTCAATGCAGAAAATTAAAGTTCTTATTATAGTCATGTAAAATACCGTAGGTTCACTCCTACTGTCTAGTATATTTTATGCTTCAAAGTTCAAAAAATATAAAGCATGTGCTGACTGTTATATTTGTAAAGAAGAAATATATTTTATTTTTGTCAAAGGACTCACCCTAATCCAACAGGCATATTATTGAAATGAAATTGTGGGCTTGACTCTAACCTGTTAATCTGATTTACATATGCAAACGTGTGCGTAGTTTCATGCACCCAATTAAGCCCCAAGTCCCTTTTCGCTTCATATTCGCATCATTATCCAGGGACCATAAAACACCTCTCGCTATTTTCATATATAGTGGTTGCAAATTATCTACCGTTCATGCCCAGTGTACCAAATAAGCCTCCGCCGCGAAACCTGAACCATCTTCTCATTGAATTCGTTCAGCCTGACACACCCGTGAGATCGCCTGACTACGACAGCCATGTGCAAGGGACCCTCACCATGGGTGTCGCGGACGAGTACGTGGGCGCCATCATCGGCTATGGCGGGAGGACCATACAAGAGATCGAACGGGTACGTACATATCTCCCGCACCACCGAAACGCAACCACAAACAGTTAAACAACAGGGCTATGGTTTGGACTAATGGTTCTGCGTCGGAGTGCAGGTTACGGGCGTGCAGATCAAAATCGTGAAGGGGGAGTTCATACCTGGGACGAACGAGAGGTAGGTACTACAGCAGGTTTCAGCCGGTGTTTGCGTCTTCTTTACCCGCGAAATCAGGCCCGCCTGCATGTCATTTAACCTGCACTGTGTGTGTGGTGCAGGGAGGTGGTGATCAGCGGGACACGGGAGGCGGTCGATGCGGCGGAGGCGATGATCGTGCAGCGGGTCTCGGACGCCGCCAAAGGTCGCCGCCGGCAGCAGGGTGGCGGCGGTGGCGACAGGCGGCCTGTGAAGGAAGTGGAGTAGCAGCGGTGATACAGCAGAGCAGAGCATAGTACTGAATTACTGCTGCTGGTGGTAGTAGAACAAGAGATGTCCCAAGTTTTTTGGTCCCTTGCGTGTTGCTGGAGAAGTTAATTAGCAAGAATTTGTTGGGAGGGGAAGGCATGGTGCAATCACTGATGGTTGCACGGCTAGTTTTGGTTTTGGTCAATGTTGCTTCCATGTTTGATACTAGTGTATGTATCCGTGCCTTGTGTTTCAGTGAGAGGATGGACGGATTATTCCTCTGGATTTGATTTATCCAGCCCAAGAGGAGAGGAGTTTTGAAGTGGAAGTCTTAAGCAAAGTTGTTTTTACTTGCACACAAAGGCCCTGTTCGGTAATCACCCGCTCCCAAAATCTGCGGAGCGGCGAAACCGCAGCTCCTCTGATTTGAACTGCAGCTCCGCCAACTCCGCTCCTGGAGTTGTGGAGCGGAGCGGTACCGAACAGGGCCAAACTTGGATGATCTGATCCGTCCTCGCTTCCCTTGTGGGCTTCTCCCCACTTCCATAGAGCTCTA
>NC_041390.1:32996425-33043510 GCF_002162155.2 Triticum dicoccoides | reverse complement strand
CGCTGGACTCCACCCTGTTAGGTTGATCTCCTCTGTGCAGGCCCAATGGCCTGCCAGGCCCTTGGTCAATGCGCCCTGATCGGGGGCGTCCAACCCATTATGGTTGGTGGGCCCTTGTGACCTGCACTATATAAACAAAGGTAGGGCCGGGGCACGACTTACAAGGTTAATCGCTGCCGCAAACCCCATCGATATTCCCCACCGATCTAGGGTTAGCGTGGTACTCACGGGAAGCTCCACTACCGCCGCCATCCACTCACTGCCATCACCAGCCACCGTCATCATGGCCGGCACCAGGAGTTCCTCATCTGGACCAGGAGAAGGTAGGTTCACCGGGAGTTTCTAGCCTATCCGATCCAGAGACCCTATCAATGGTATCAGAGCCATTTTTCTCACTACCAGTTGCAACTCCATCAATGACAACTATGGGAGTAGACCCAGAACCTGTTCGTCAGGAGCCGACTGAACCCGTTGTTGAGCATGAAAGGGAGGTGCAACAACAAATTTTAGAAAAAGTGTCAGAAGTTGAGGCACAGAATGTGCCAGAAACCGAGGCCCTTAGAAGGTCTACAAGACACCAAAAGTCAGCTATTTCTACTGATTATAAAGTTTATAACACGGAAATGGTTCATACAGAAGAAGATCCCACCTCATATGAAGAAGCCATGAGAAGCCCTCATTCATCGATGTGGATAAAGGCAATGGAAGACGAGATGAAAACGATGAGTTCCAAAGATGTTTGGGACTTAGAGGAAATTCCTAAAGGAGTCTAAACAGTAGGCTGCAAATGGGTCTATAAAATTAAGTATGACTTTAAAGGAAATGTAGAAACGACTCGTGGCAAAAGGATTTACACAAAGAGAAGGGATATATTACAATGAGACATTTTCTCCAGTCTCATGTAAGGATTCCTTCAGAATTATAATGGCATTAGTTGCTCATTTTGATTTAGAGTTGCATCAAATGGATGTAAAGACGTCATTTCTCAACGGGGATTTAAAAGAAAATGTCTACATGAAACAACCCAAGGGTTTTATCATGGAAGGCAAGAAAAATATGGGATGCCGCCTGAAGAAATTCATTTATGGATTAAAGCAAGCCTCTAGATAGTGGTATCTAAAGTTTAATCAAACGATTAAAAGTTTAGGATTTAAAGAAAAAATTGAGGATAACTGCATTTATGTAAAGTTTAAAATGGGAAATATATTTTCCTATCTTGTATGTGGATGATATCCTGCTTGCTAGCAGTGATGTTAGTCTACTACAAGAAACAAAGAAGTTTTTATTCTCAAATTTTTGACATAACAGATCTTGGTGAAGCATCATATGTTTTGGGCATAGAAATTCATTGAGATAGGAACAATGGAGTCTTAGGACTATCGCACAAGGCATAATTTGAAAAAGGTTCTTAAAAGTATAATATGCATGCGAGCCACACCTGCTCCTATAGTCAAGGGTGATAGTTTTGAGAAATTCCAATGTCCCAAGAATCAGTACGAGATCGATCAAATAAAAGCAGTACCATATGCTTTGGCTGTTGGCAGCTTACAGTATGCACAAGTGTGCACTCGCCCTGACTTAGCTTTTATCACCGGGGTACTCGGTAGATATGAAGAGAATTCAGGCATAGAGCACTGGAAGATGGTAAATAAAGCATTGCATTATGCACAAGACACAAATGACTACATGCTAATATACAGGAGAAGTGATTCCCTAGAGATAAAAGGGTATTCCGACGCAGATTTTGTGGGGGAGAGAGATGGTAGAAAATCCTCGTCAGGATACGTATTCACTCTCGCTGAGGGAGCTATTCGTGGAAAAGCTCCAAGCAGTCGATAGTTGCATCATCCACGATGTATGCAGAATTTATAGCATGCTTCGAGGCCACGGGGCAGACGATATGGCTAAAGAAATTTATACCCGACTTGAAAGTGGTAGATTATATTCACAAACCACTAAAGATGTACTGCGACAACCAACCCGCAGTATTTTGCGCTCACAACAACAAGTCGAGTAATGCTGCCAAAACAATAGAGATAAGGTATTATGTTGTGAAAGATAAAATCCAGGATCAAACTATAAGTCTCGAGCATATAAGGACAAAGGATATGCGTGCGGATCCGCTAACGAAAGGCTTACCACCCATTGTGTTCAAGGAACACTTAGCCGACATGGGTTTAAGGGAAAGCCTTATAATTTCTGGATAGGCCCAAAAGGAACAGAATTTGCTTCTGAACATAACGTATGTTGTAGCTGTATGATTCTATCGGCAATTAAGTTGTGACGATGAAACATGCTCTATGTACCAATATATGATGAAACAAATAAACTAGAAAGTATAAAGTTAAAAGTAAAGTTGAGATCAATGGGGAGAATGTTAGGTTGATCTCCTCTGTGCAGGCCCAACGGCCTGCCAGGCCCTTGGTCAATGCGCCCTGATCGGGGGCGCCCAATCCATTATGGTTGGTGAGCCCCTATGACCCGCGCTATATAAGCAAAGGTGGGGGCCGGGGCACGACTTACGAGGTTAATCGCTGCCGCAAACCCCATCGGTATTCCCTACCGATCTAGGGTTAGCGCGGTGCTCACGGGAAGCTCCACTACCGCCGCCATCCACTCACTGCCATCACCGGCCACCGTCATCATGGCCGACACCAGGAGTTCCTCATCTGGACCAGGAGAAGGTAGGTTCATCGGGAGTTTCTAGCCTATCCGATCCAGAGACTCTATCACACCCTTCCCACATCCCCCCTCCCGACCTCATCGGCATACAACGATGTTTGTTTGTTTGAGCTTTAATGTGTTCCTGAGCTCACCGCAAATGTTCACGAAGCAAGGTAAGAAAATCTTCCCGGTCCGCCGCCTACTCTGCTAGGGAAGTAGGTCACCGGTGTCAGTTGACAGTACCGAAATTAGGCTCAATTCCATACAAAAGCTTTCAAGGGTGACAAGTGGTGATATTTTTAAGAGTAGGTTATTATCTAAAAAGAAGTAGGTAGGTTGTTAATACTCCCTCCATTCCTTATTTTAAAACATCCTTGGGCTTCTTCGTAGCACTGAAGCGAATGAAATAATTTTTATTGATCAAAGAAAGATGGTAAAAAGGGTCTAAAATTGATGTATGAAAAAACACGGCCAACTGAGACCCTTGGTATAAACAAAGTTACATCAAGTTTAACCACTTCGCATGAGTGGTAAACTATATCAAAAATAATTGTACAATAAAAAAAAGTTTGACCAGACTTGTCGTTTCTTGATCACCCATTCACATCGGTGGGTTCTTACAAGCCTCTAGTGAAAAACCTGCAACATATATGTTTGACAAAGTCGCATGACCCTCACATCCCAATTGTGGAACTAAAAGACCGCTTGCTGAATACAACAAGCCCAGGGGACAAATTAAATTGCTTGAAAGGAAGGATGCTGAAATAATGATTCATTAATGAGACGGGTATAAATAAAGAGTTCAAAAGCATGAAAAAAGAGAGGAGAGATGTGGCCAAAACTCAAAAACATAATCGCTATCACAAACAAAAATATGTGTCAATGTTGTTTGTGTGCAGTCCATAAAATAAAATATGTAACCGTGAAATTTTATAAAGACATACTTACATCCGTATGTACATGTATAAAAAAAATCCAGATTTATTTGATACAGTGAGTTATTTTAAAAAGTGGTACGTGTCCAAAAAGAGTTTTTCGATGGAATAAAGCCACATGTACTTCATTTCACAATCTTTTTTTTTTTGCGGAAGACTTCATTTCATAATCATACAACATCATGTTCACTGCGACGGTGGGGGGACATGGTTCACTTGTTTTAGAGGGCCACACCAGTACACACAACATTTCGAACTTGCATGTTTAAAATAAACTCTCAATATCCTCAAGAAAACATAGTAGGAACTAGGGATGAATTATAGCCGCCTAAAAACCGTCCAGAAATATGATTAGTTGAGTTCTAGAGAGAACAACGACAAAAGGTAGCACAACAATTTTGCAGGACACAAGTGGTCGTATTTTTAGAAGTAGGTTATTATTATTATCTAAAAATAAGTAGGTTGATCCGGTACATCCCTACATATCACTATGTTGTTTTGAGATTTTCATTTCCCTGACAATTCACAAACTTCAAAACCTTCTTGGGGTTTTCACTCTTCGTGGGCTTTCAGTCTCCAAACCTTGTTTTGGGCTTCCCTTTCTTTTGGGCTCTTCTTCGTCCAAACTCTCTACACCGTCCTTTTCGAACCTACGCTGGAGGCCCCCAATCGCGTGCCGCAAGCCCGCTTCCCCTTTCCCATCGCCGCCCGCGACGCCTTCATGATCCTCGGATGCCGCCATGGCCTCGTGCTCATCTTCCTTTGGACGCGGAACCAGCTCCTGGTATGGGATCCCGTCACGGGTGACCAGCACTTCCTAGACATCCCCCCAGGGCGGTGCTTCGTGCTGCCGGAGAGGCCCGCCATTTCCAGGTTGTCTTGGTAGGCAACAGCGGCATGCAGCTTACACAGGCTGTGGCCTCGGTGTACTCGTCGGAGACCTCGACACTGCTTCCGGCCAAGGATCCTACCAGTGATGTACCCACCAGGATTTTGGTCGTCTGCTCTGTGATGGTTGGGAGTTCCGTTTACTGGCTGCTTACTGGGAATTGGTTTGGAATACTTGAATTTAATGTGGATAGGCAGAGCCTAAGTGTGATAGATGTGCCAGTGGACGTCGATGCGGGGAGGGTGGTGGCCTTGGTTTCCTCTTCCTGTCGGGCTACTGCATCCAGCTATGGAAGAGGAAGACGGACTGTGATGGTGTAGCTTCATGGGTGCTGGGAAGAACTGTTGCACTAGACAAGCTACTTTCCATGAATTCAGAGGAGGGGAGTCAAAGCCCAAGGATACTCTGGTTTGCTGAGGACAATAATGCGGTGTTAGTGCGGACATTTATCGGCGTCTTCATGGTCCAGTTTGAACCATTGCAGTTTAAGAAACTTTTTGAATCCTACTGCTGGTTTCACTTTTATCCATTTGAAGGTGTCTATACCGCAGGTAAAAAGAAACAAAGTTAGTATTTTATAGTCTTGTATTGTTGTTATTGTGTTATGTGGTTTGAGTCAGAGGTAGCAGACACTTTATCTGTTTATTCTATATATGGATGTCCATACAGTAAAACAACGGACATGATGATTGGCAAAAGCAATTTATTTGGGGTTGGCATATTATGTGTATAATAAGCGAACTATTTTCTTTATCATTGCAGGCCTATTGACATGGTCAAGGATTTCATTATGAGATACAACTGAACTGTTTTCTTGATTTATAGCAGTGTGTTTATTTAAATATCTAGTTAATGCCCTCGTACGTATTTAAATGTTTGTTGGAATCTCATTAGTTCCTTGCCTTCCTATTTTTGTAGATGCTCGCATTGGTGGTGGACACGGTGGAGCTAAACTTTTGTGCGATGCATAATATGATCTGTCTGGATAGATGCTATCTTGAATTTGTGATTTATTGATCAGGTAACTATTTGTTAGTGGTAGCAGAATATTTTCCCTTTATTTTCCTTCGAGGGTATTTTCTGTTTTACTTTTCCTGGTTGCTATGTTGCATTTTCTCCTGTGGTTATGTTTTACTTCCTCCGTCCCATAATATAAGAGCGTTTTTAACACTACACTAGTTCACAATATTGCTTTAGTACTGCTCCATGAATTCCCTTCGAGGGAGTACTTTATTGCTCCATGAATTCAAATTTGTATTGGTAACTAGCAAGTAACAACACCTCAGCTCTTGGCTTCAAACTTGCTTTGTTATTACAAGCATCACACTATTGCTTTCTTAGGGAAAACATTTCACATTACTGCCCATCCAGGAACATTATAATACATAATGCTCGCTTGCAGTTATTGTACAATTATGCTAATTTTAGGTGGGTCTGGTTTAATATTTTCACGACGTATATCTATTTGTCAGTCTAATTCTCATAACCTCCAACATAGTGTGTCTTATCCAAAGTACATATTGGCTGTTGTAGTGGTTTATGTGCAGTATAATTTCTGCGACTTTTGTCATTATAGATGCTTAATAATTTCTGTACTGAATCCATGATCAAAATGACCTGTCTAGATTCATACTAAACACTTCTCTCGTCATGAGTAGTTGCCAATGTTTCGTTTTTGACACTGTATGGAGTAAAAAAGGCGTTGTCTATTTTAACCGAAGGAAGTATCAATTCATAAAATGATGCATTATAAAATCCCCGAGGCTTCCACTGCATGAATTTGATTAAGTTCATTTTTTAGTGACTATCTAGCTTGTACATTTCTAATGAGTATGCCCATGAGCTAGAAACCAAACGATTCAGCTCAATTAACTGTCGTCCTATTGATGTTCTCGCTTTGTACTGTTGGTTTTCTCCAATATTGCTGAGTTGATTTGACCTAAAGCCTTTGGCACAATTTCCACATCATCGAAGCTCTAATGCTTACTGTCCGAACCGTACACAAGTTGTGAGATAATTTCCATGCATCAAATAATTGAGTATTAGAAATCTGTTTGACTGGCTTCACTGATTGGTCGACAGGTAACAAGAGTTAGGTTTCGGATGGCTGAGATGCAGAAATGAACTCTTTGTTTCAGGCTCTTCCATCCTGTATGCTGCGCATGGGGCCTGTAATGTGCTCCACAAGGGAATTTGACCCGCTATGTGTCATGCCCTGGTCAAATGTGCCGTGAACTTGTAGGAATTAACATGTCCTGGTCAACTGTAACTGGAGTTAATCTTCTGACTTATGAACTGCCCGTCTGTTATCTGATTTCTCTAGGAAAGATTGGAACTAGCTTGAAGAGAAATTAACTTCCTTCTGTTAATGCATTAGCGTTGGCCTTGTCACTGAATATTACGTTTCATTTGCCTGCGTTGCATTTTTTTTTCCATCATCGTTTGCTCAGGTCCCGCAATATCCATGCTTATGCCCATGACGTTTGTTCATCCTTTTTGTGTGTCTCGATCTGTATTTCAAAGAGATATCATTGCTCCAGGGACGCCTTTATGAGTTGTGCTAATTTGCACATATTCAGTAGCAATGCTGCTACTGGGATAATTTTCTTCTAATTTATGTGGGATATGGTGAAGGCTGAACACCTGGAGATATTATGGCCTGTGCCATAATGCTGCCAGTGCTGGCGACAAGTCTTCCCTTCTGGCTGCCGCCTCATCTGCCCTACAACTTATTTCTGAGATCACTAACGGTATGAACAGAGAGCTACAGGTACTGTCAAAAGCTGGTCCAAGCCACCTGGAGACTCGCCGTAAATCAACATCGACGGCTCGTCCTGGCGAGAAACAAGCATGGGACATGGGGTTGAGACGGTCTGACGCTCAGAGATTGGGATGACAAACTTTCTCATGTAGCCGAGTAGCTGACGGTCTGACACTCTTCATGCGCGCTGAGACGGTCGACAGCCTGAAGGCCATCGACTTCGCTGCCGAGGCAGGTATGGGGCGTATGACCATAGAAACTGATGAAATGAAATGAAACAGTACTGAGGTCTGCCCCCAAAACCAGTAACTTCGATATGGCTCGCCCATGGCATGCTCTCTCGAGAAGCAAAGATATCTTTGTGCTTACCGTCTTCATTGAGTTCAGTGTCTATAGTTTAGCTCTGGGTGGTGTCATGCTCAGTACTATGGCATGGAAATGTACCTGTCAGAGATTTGGCAGCAAAGATTATCAATACAGCCCACCCATTCCTGTCTGGAAAATAACCGAATTCGTTCATGAGTTAACCTCTTGAGAAATGAAATACACATACAGGACAGTGTATGCATGTGTCTTTTTTATAGACAAATTGGAAGGATCTTGCCCTGTCTAAGTAGAATCATCCTGGAATTGCGGATATCCATTTTGGCTCCCAGGGACACGTGTTTCTACGCCCGAAAAATAACTTTTGAAATGTCAAAAATTCCAACAATTTTTTTATGTATTTATAGTTACATAGCCTGTCCCAAGCCCGGGTAAAGGAGGAGGGTTATGATAGGTTTGGCGAGCTAACGTGAAAACTCAGCCACTCTTATGGAGATGAAAACTGCGCGCCGTATCTTGATCCGGATACGGTGGCAAGTGAGCGAGGATCGGGTCGTCGCATCCTTAGTGGCGCGCTACATCGGCACCCGGATGTAGTGCAAAATGAGCAAGGGTCTTTGCATTTGACTCGACGAGTGCGAAGGGTAAGAAAGCTAGCCGAGCCTAGGAGGATTCGCTTAGATAGCTGGAACGTAGGGTCTCTGACAGGGAAGCTTCGGGAGCTAGTTGATGCAACGGTGAGGAGAGGTGTTGTTATCCTTTGCGTCCAAGAAACCAAATGGAGAGGACAGAAGCGAAGGAGGTGGAGGATACCGGCTTCAAGCTGTGGTACACGGGGACGGCCGCAAACAGAAATGGCGTAGGCATCTTGATCAACAAGAGCCTCAAGTATGGAGTGGTAGACGTCAAGAGACGTGGGGACCTGGTCAAGCTGGTAGTTGAGGACTTGGTTCTCAATGTTATCAGCGTGTATGCCCGGCAAGTAGGCCATAATGAGAACACCAAAAGGGAGTTCTGGGAAGGCCTGGAGAACATGGTTAGGAGTGTACCGATTGGTGAGAAGCTCTTCATAGGAGGAGACCTCAACGGCCACGTGGGTACATCTAACACATGTTTTGAAGGGTGCATGGGGACTTTGGCTATGGCGTCAGGAATCAAGAAGGAGAAGATGTCTTAAGCTTTGCTCTAGCCTACAACATGATTGTAGCTAACACCCTCTTTAAAAAGAGAGAATCACATCTGGTGACTTTTAGTAGTGACCAACACTCTAGCCATATTGATTTCATCCTCTCGAGAAGAGAAGATAAGCGCGCGTGCCTAGACTATAAGGTGATACCTGGAGAGAGTGTTGTACCCCAGCATAAGCTGGTGGTTGCCGACTTCCGCTTTCGGATTTGTGTCCATCAGGATAAGCGTGCCAAAGTTGCTAGAACGAAGTGGTGTAAGCTCAAGGGAAAGGTAGCTCAGGCGTTCAAGAAGAGGGTCATTAAGGAGGGCCCTTGGGAGGAAGGAGAGGATGCGGACAATGTGTGGATGAAGATGGCGACTTGCATTCGTAAGGTGGCCTCAGAGGTGTTTGGAGTGTCCAGGGGAAGGAGAAGCGAAGATAAGGATACCTGGTGGTGGAATGATGATGTCCAGAAGGCGATTAAAAAGAAGAAAGATTGCTTCAGACGCCTATACGTGGATAGGAGTGCAGACAACATAGAGAAATACAAGATGGCGAAGAAGGCTGCAAAGCGAGCTGTTGGTGAAGTAAGGGGTCGGGCTTATGAGGACCTCTACCAACGGTTAGACATGAAGGAAGGTGAAAGAGACATCTATAAGATGGCCAAGATCCGACAGATGAAGACGAGGGATATTGGCCAAGTCAAATGCATTAAGGACGGAGCAGGCCAACTCTTGGTGAAGGACGAGGAGATTAAGCATAGATGGTGGGAGTACTTCGACAAGCTGTTCAATGGGGAGAATGAGAGTTCTACCATTGAACTGGACGACTCCTTTGATGAGACCATTATGCGTTTTGTGCAGCGAATTCAGGAGTCTGAGGTTAAGGAGGCTTTCAAAAGGATGAAAGGAGGCAAGGCGATGGGCCCTGATTGTATCCCAATTGAGGTGTGGAAAGGTCTTAGAGATATAGTGATAGTATGGCTAACCAAGCTTTTCAACCTCATTTTCCGAGTAAACAAAATGCCAGAAGAATGGAGATGGAGTATATTAGTACCAATCTTCAAGAACAAGGGATGTCCAGAGTTGTACTAATTACCATGGAATTAAGCTGATGAGCCATACAATGAAACTATGGGAGAGAGTCATTGAGCATCGCTTAAGAAGAATGGCAAGCGTGATCAAAAATCAGTTTGGTTTCATGCCTGGATGGTCGACCATGGAAGCCATTTTCTTAGTACGACAACTTATGGAGAGATATAGGGAGCAAAAGAAGGACTTGCATATGGTGTTCATTGACTTGGAGAAGGCCTATGATAAGATATCGCGGAATGTCATGTGGTGGGCCTTGGAGAAACACAAAGTCCTAGCAAAGTACATTACCCTCATCAAGGACATGTACGATAATGTTGTGACAAGTGTTTGAACAAATGATGTCGACACTGATGACTTCCTGATTAAGATATGACTGCATCAGGGGTCAGCTTTGAGTCCTTATCTTTTTTGCATTGGTGATGGATGAGGTCATGAGGGATATACAAGGAGATATCCCATGGCGTATGCTCTTTGCGGATGATGTTGTGCTAGTTGACAATAGTCGGACGAGGGTAAATAGGAAGTTAGAGTTATGGAGACAAGCCTTGGAATCGAAAGGGTTTAGGCTTAGTAGAACTAAAACCGAGTACATGCTATGCAGTTTCAGTACTACTAGGTGTGAGGAGGAGGAGGTTAGCCTTGATGGCCAGGTGGTACCTCAAAAGAACACCTTTCGGTATTTGGGGTCAATGCTGCAGGAGGATGGGGGTATTGATGAAGATGTGAACTATCGAATCAAGATTGGATGGATGAAGTGGCGCCAAGGTTCTGGCATTCTCTATGACAAGAGAGCGCCACAAAAACTAAAAGGCAAGTTCTACGGGACGACGGTTTGACCCGCAATGTTGTATGACGCAGAGTGTTGGCCGACTAAAAGGTAGCATGTTCAACAGTTAGGTGTGGCGGAGATGCATATGTTGAGATGGATGTGTGGCCACACGAGAAAGGATTGAGTCCGGATTTATAATATACGAGATAGAGTTGGGGTAGCACCAATTGAAGAGAAGCTTGTTCAACACCGTCTGAGATGGTTTGGGCATATTCAGCGCAGGCCTCCAAAAGCTTCAGTGCGTAGCAGACGGCTAAAGAGTGTGGAGAATGTCAAGAGAAGGCGGGATAGACCGAATTTGACATGAGAGGAGTCAATTAAGAAAGACCTGAAGGATTGTAATATCACCAAAGAGCAAGCTATGGACATGGACGCGTAGAAGCTTGCTATCCATGTGCCAGAGCCATGAGTTGGTTGGGAGATCTTACAGGTTTCACCTCTAGCCTACACCTACTTATTTAGGACTAAAGGCTTTGTTATTGTTGTTGTTGTTGTTATTTATAGTTACATCCAAATGCTATCTGCAAAGGTTTAGAAAAAAAGTTAAATATTTTGGCCTGTACAAAATAAATAAATTTGAACACCAAATGTTATCTTAAATTTGCTTTTTCATCGACGAAACACTACTACTCTGTTTTGTATGAAAATTGTTAAACATGCTTGTGACACTAACACGGACAACTATAAAAAATCATTTTTTTAAGAACAGTCTACTATTTTTTGGGTACTATTCATCCAGAAGCGTTAGGACCAAAACACTCCTTCCTGATTTTTTATCTTCCTTTTTTGAGTATGAATTTTTGGGCCTCGGGTGCGATGGGTCTCGCTATCCCCACCATGCAGAAACGCGAGGAGATGGGTGCTAGTGTCTCGCTAGGTTAGCTGGAAATAAATGCACCGAGAAATACGACTGAGCATACGGAAATATGAGTGGTTTGCTGTATGGTGGTTGGTAGACTGCATATGAATATAAAAAATACTTCGTCCGGTGTTTGGTTGCTTGGCTCAGATCAATTTCCAGCATTGCATTTTGTTTAAAGCACTCGAGGGCCAGGCTAAGGAGGTACGACCGAATTGGCCATTTTCATTCATGTAGTTTCACGCGGACCACGAGGTGAGAAAGATCCGTTTTTTTTTTCTGTGTCAGGTTGCATTCTTCTCTCATTGCGCATACGGAACGCCGCTACTACCAAACGTGTGAGCTTGTATTCTATCAAACCCCACCAACCATCATGCAAGCAAAAACAACATGAGTACATCATTTCTTGCATCATTTTTCCTCAACTAGGCCACAACCTGGCTCGTTTCCCTCATACATGAGGGTAATATGAGTATTGCCGGACAACCCAAGCATTTGAGGAGACTTTGAGGGGCTCTGTTGGGTCAACTTTTCTTTCTCTCTTCTGTCCGGTCAGTGATCATGTGTCTGCCCGGTCAATTTGAGGAGTCCGACTGTAGATGCTTTAAGATACATTAAAAAAGTTGGTTTTGTAGGCTCATAACAGCAAATAGCAATCCACTTATTTGTCTTTCTTCTATAGCACACAAACATAAAATATGTATCGGTTAAATTTTGTGTTGACGTACATATTATGAAACCAAAATAACTTCTATGGGAATAGAGCTACATTCTGAAAGCTTTCAAAAAAAGAGCTACTTTCTGAAACAAATAACACCCAAGTTCTGCAGAATACATGTGGGCATTTTTTTACAAGCACGGTTTCCATTTATCACTATGTTGGTTTTAAGGTTTTTATATTTTTAGGGGTTTTTGAGGTTTTTATCTGCCAAATTTCCCAAACCATGAAGAGGTGCACCAAATCAAATCCGCTTTAGACTCGCGGGCTTCGGTCTATAGCCCACTTCAGTGTCGTCCGCGAGCGTCCCGGGGGACGAGGCAAACAGGTGAGGGCGGGAATGGAGGCTACAGGGAGCGGGAGAGAGGGGTGGTCACCATGCGGCGACCTACGCATGAAGGAGAACGGTAGACAGTAGCAAAGCGGAGGGAAGGAAGAAGATGACCTAGGTGGATAAGGAGCCAATGGCTCGGGGCGGGCAAATCGGAAGACAGCGCGGCGACCGGCGCCTATCATCGCCCCATTTTTTTACAAGCACGGTTTCCATTTATCACTATGTTGTTGTTTAGGTTTTTATCTTTTTATTATATGGTCTTTTGAGGTTTTTATCTCCCAAATTTCATTTTTTAAGTCTAAACACGCTTTATTCATTACTCAAACAAGTTCATGGGGATACAAGAGATGTTTGGAGGGTGTAAAAGCCACACACGGCGCCCATAATTCAAACCGAAAGCATGTTTAGCGAGGCTATGTGCCTCAATATTAGTGGCTCTACCTTCAAAGATGAAGGTACAACTATCAAAACTAGTTGATGTTTCCACGATCTCCCTGGTTGTGCTGGCGTAGGCTCCCCCGGTGCAATTCTTGATGTCCTTCACTACCCCTTGGCTGTCACTCGCGACGAGGATGCGAGCAAGGCCCAGGTCAGTTGCCAGCGCAAGCGCCTCGCGGCATGCCAGCACTTCCAGCGTCACCGGATCCGTTACTCCATGAACCTTGATGACCGAAACACGCAAAAAACTTCTTGATGAATTTCTGCACAGGGCACTAAATGAGCCAAAATTGCCATCTATGGAGACAGCCCCATCGACCCGGATTTTAGCAATTCCTTCAGGAGGAGGGATCCATCTCGAATGTGCAGGAGTCACCATTGGTTGTCCAGATGTATTTTTCTTCGGTTTGCATTCGTCAAGCTCCCGGACGAACTTCAAGATGAAGTGGTATGTAGACAGTGGGCTCTGAAAAATGTGTTCGTGTAGTGCCTGTCGTCGTGCAATCCAAAGTGCCCATAGAGTTGTGACTACCAAGAGAAACTCCTGCGAAGAGAGCATCTCCTGGAGCGAAAAAAGCCATCGTTTTGCATCTGGTTCCGTGGTGGTGTTCAAGGCCTCCACGAGATCCTGATCAAAAAGTGCCCTGACGCATCTGGCCACCGTGCAATGAAGCAACGAGTGCTGCCAGGAGTCCTCAGCTCCGCAGAGGCCACAACATGTCGTTGTGGACATATTACGGTGATGCAGCACATCCGCAGTCGGGATTGATTGCTGAGCCAGCCTCCATATAAAGATTTTCAGCTTGGGAGGGACATTCACCTTCCACAACACATTCCAGGATTGTTTTTCTCTGTCCCCATTCGACGCAAAAGCCGTTCCTTCGAGCCACGCCTCTCTTGTCATCTTAGTCTCAACTAGCATGCGATAAGAGGATTGAACTAAAAAAACACCACTTCTTTCATGTACCCAGGACCAAAAATCTTCAATATTCCGTGTGCATAGCGGGATGGAATATATAGCTGCAGCGTCTGATGGTAGGGAGACTTCATCAATCAGCGTTCGGTTCCATTCAGCACTAGGCAGAGTCAGTTCATTAACCGTCTGAGGAGGGTCTGCCACTCTGCTCACAATTGGCCTCATGTCCGAGGGCCTCGGCAACCAGTTGTGATGCCAGATGCTCGTCGAATGACCGTTTCCTATTCTCCTGATCATCCCTTGCGTGAGTACCTCGCGGCCATCAATGATGGCGCGCCATATCTGGGACGGTGCCGAGCCTAGTTCGGCATGTAGGAATTCTTCGGAAGGGTAGTACTTGGCCTTGAGAGTTCGAGCACTAAGTGATTCAGGGTCCATCACGATCCTCCATGTCTGTCTAGCGAGGAGAGCAAGGTTGAAAAGTTCAATATCTCGAAAACCAAGGCCTCCACAATATTTTGGTTGCGTCATTGTACTCCAAGAGACCCAACTAGGCTTCCGTTTTCCCTCTTTGCTGCCCCATCAGAACTTCTTAATCAAGGAATTAATATGCTCACAGAGGCTGCGTGGAAGTCTGAAACATGACATGAAATATACTGGAATTGCCTGTGCCACCGATTTAATAAGAACTTCTTTCCCTCCTGCCGACAGAAGTTTTTTCATCCAACTCTTGACCTTATTCCAAACCCGGTCCTTTAGAAACTTGAAAGCCCCGTTCTTACAATTTTCCACATCAGATGGCATTCCCAAATATTTATCAGAGAGCGATTCAGTTGGACTATTCAGAGCAGCCTTTATCTCAGTTTTCAAAGAAGTAGGGCAGCCCTTACTAAAGAAGACTGAGGATTTTGCAAGGTTTATCCTTTGACCCGATGCATTGCAATAATCTCCCAAATTTCAAAAACAGTGAAGAGGTGCACCAAATCACTCGTGGGCTTCAGTCTGTAGCCCACTTCAGAGCCTGCTTCTGCTCTTCACACTTCACTCTTCCCAGGCCGCGCCGCCCCCAGCCGCCGCGAGAAGGTGAGCAGCCCCCGCCGCCGCCCCCGCTCCTCGGCGGCGGCGCCGCTGGACGACGACGACCTGCTCGCCGAGATCCTCCTCCGCCTCCCCCCGCAGCCCTCATCCCTCCCCCGCGCCTCCGCCGTCTGCAAGTTCTGGCGCAGCCTCGCCTCCGACCCCGGCTTCTCCCGCCGCTTCCGCGCGCACCACCGCAGAAACCCTCCCCTCCTCGGCTGCTTCGTCCATGATTTTTGCGAGGTTCGCTTCCAGCCTACCCTGGAGCCCCCCAATCGCGTCCCGCAATCCCGCTTCCCCTTCGCAATCGCCGCTGGCGACCGCTTCCACATCCTCGGATGCCGCCATGGCCTCGTACTCATCTTCCACGACTCACAGAAGCAGCTCCTGGTGTGGGACCCATTCACCGGCGACCAGCACCGCCTGGACATTCCCCCGGGGTTCGCCGTGGAGAAAACCTGGATCGGCGCGGCGGTGCTTCGTGCTCCCGGAGATTTCCACCATTTCCAGGTGGTCTTGGTAGGCAATAGCGACATTCAAAGTACACAAGCTGTAGCCTCTGTTTACTCGTCGGTGACCGCTGTATGGGACAATCTCGTCTCAACACCGCTTCCATCAGAGGATTCTGGTTTTCTCACCATGGTTTACACGGGCATGCCTGCTGTGATGGTTCGGGGTTCCTTTTATTGGTTGCTTTATGGGAATTCGCAAGAAATCCTTGAATTTGATTTGGATAAGCGGAGCCTGGCTTTAATACCCATGCCAGTGGGGAACACTCGAGACATGGGCGAAGGCAATATTTGGGTTATGCCGGCAGAGGGTGGTGGCCTTGGTTTCCTCTTCCTGAGAGGCTTTTGTGCCCAATTATGGAAGAGGAAGACCGATTGCAAGGGTGTTTCTTCATGGGTGCTGGGAAGAAGTATTGATCTCGACAAGTTACTTTCCTTGAATTCAGAGATGGAGATAGGGTACCCATCGATACTAGGGTTTGCAGAGGACAATAATGTGGTGTTATTGTGGACGTCTGTCGGCATCTTCACGGTCCAGTTTGAATCATTGCAGTTCAAGAAACTTTTCGAATCCCATGACTGGTATCACTGTTGTCCATTTGAAGGTGTCTATACTGCAGGTAAAAACAAATCAAGTTATTTGATGTTCTTGGATTATTACTGTTGAATTGTGTACTTTTACCTGTTTAATCTAGGACGTCCATAGAATGAAACAACACAAAGATTTGCAAATAGTATTATGTAGAGTACTCGAACTAAATTTTTGTTATGGACCAATAGACATACTCAAGAATTTCATAATGGTGGTATTAGTGCATTGCTGCAGTACAAATGTTACTCAAGATTAGATACACAGTGTTTTGAAATTGAAGACAGTTACATGAGAAACTTGCTTGAACCAATTGAAATGTCAAATAGGTAGCTCAATTGGTACATT
Organism: Triticum dicoccoides; assembly: GCF_002162155.2. Classification (NCBI taxonomy): domain Eukaryota; kingdom Viridiplantae; phylum Streptophyta; class Magnoliopsida; order Poales; family Poaceae; genus Triticum; species Triticum dicoccoides. Next base: position 33,027,058 of record NC_041390.1, on the reverse strand, counting down.
CTGAAGCTCAAAGCTGGTTATTTTCTTCCATTCAATATGGTTATCTTTGTCGATCTTGCCAGTAATAGTAAATCCCCAATGGCGACTAGGTTTGATGGTTACAAATTAGTTTTTCACTTTTAGAAGAGTCATGCTGCAAGTGACATGTCCATTTGCTAGAAATTCAGGCTAAATTTATTTAAAGATAATCTTAATATGAATAGTCATGATCACTTTTATTGCTAACATTTATTAGTATGAGCATGTTCCATTTTTATCCAGTGTGGCATGGACCATCTTAAGTGTAACTTTAGATACTTTTCCTTTCCTATCTGCTATTTTATTTATCTATTCCTAATTTTGCACCAGGCATGAATTATTTTCTCAAAATACAGCATTCTGTTTATCTACATATCTTGTTAATGCTCTCTCGTACCTATTTGACTGTTCGTTGGAATCTCATTTGTTCTTTAACATATTATTCTTGTAGACGGGGGCAATGGTGGTGGACCCTCTGGAGCTAAACTTTTGTACAATACATAATCTGAATTGTCTGGATAGACATGCTAACGTGATGAAATGCTTGAGCAGGTACTATCTGTTAGTAGTAGCATAATGAAATATTTCCCTTTCTTTTTATTTTTGCTGGTTGCTACATTGCATTGATTTTTTCTGTGGTTATGGGTCTGTGAAGTTTGAAGATGATTTGTTTGTTGTTCCATCAATGCAAATAGCTGATAACTAACAACACCTCGGCACTTGGCTTGAAACTTTCTTTATTAATATGGGTTTGCCATTTCACATATTGCTTTTTTAGGGAAACATTTTCACATTATTTTATCTAATTATTCTTTTTTTCTTGTATACGCGTCAGACACAATCTACTAATTGATCTATATTCTGATACCCTACTATATCATAGTATCTACTACTAGTATCTTTAATACCTTAGGAGCTCATGAGACTCTTTTAGTGAAATTCATAAGTCTCAATTCTCATGAAGGATCGTTATCATACCTAATGACCACTTGCAGTTATTGTACAGATAAGATAATCTTAGGTGTTTGGTTAAGTACTTTTCTCAACATGTCTCTATTTATCAGTCTAACTCCCATAATCCCTAATATAGTTGTTTGTGTGCAGTCTGATTTCTTCGATTTCAGTCATTATAAATGTTTAACAATTTTTGTACTGAGCACATGATAAAAATGGCATGACTAAAGTAGTGACCTAAACGCTCTTATATTTCTTTACTGAGGGAGTACTCGTGAAGAGGGCACTGATAGTGATCTAAACGCCCTTATATTTCTTTACAGAGGGAGTAGTTGCCTGTTGCCAACATTTCGTTTTTGATATTGCGCAGAGTAAGAAAAAGGTCCTCTGTTTGGTTGGAAGAAAGTATTAATCAATAAACTGATGCATGATTAATGAATAAAATTATGCATGATTTTCTACTGCATGAATTCGATTAAATTCTAGGTGTTAGTGATTATATAGATCGTACGTTTCTGTAAGAGTATGCTTATGAGCTAAAACCAGATGTTTCTGCTCTGTTTCTCCGTGAGCCCCTCACATGCCCATGATTAGAAAGAAACTTTCACAAGATTTGACAAGCTATAGGATGTTCTAATAGATTTATCTGAAGCACCAACCATTTAGGCTCTACTGAGGCTAGATGTAGCCAAAAGCCTGAGAAATTGAATGTGTGCCACTACAAATTAACTGTCTTCCTATTTCTGTTCTCTCTTTGTACTGTTGGTTGTGTCCAAAATTGTTGAGTCGATTCAACCTTGAGCTCTTGAAACAATCTCCATAATGTTTTTTTAGAGAACAATCTCCGTATTGTTGTAGCTAGTGCCTACTGTCTGAATCAGAAAAAAAAATGTTAGATAAACTCAATGTCTTCCGCGTGGATGAGTACTGCAATTCGGTTTATCTGACAACAATGGTTGCTCTGCAGGTAACAAGAGTTAAGTTTCGTTGTCAGAGACGAAGAAAATGGATTAGTTGATGTGTTTTTCTACTCTCTACGCTGTGCATGCGGCTTGTGATGTGCTCCACAAGGGAATTGACCTTCTATTTATCATGCCCTGGTCAACTGTGATGATGTGCACTTGTAGGGATTAAACATGCCCTTCTATTTATCGCCGAGATCCTCCTCCGTCTCATAGGGCTCTTCTGCATGCCTACGCTGGAGGCCCCCAATCGTTCCGCGCTTCTTCTCCTTGCAGTTTGACTAGCACATGATGTACGACGCCAGGGCAGATTTATTTTCCTTGATGCCCACGGGTTTCAGCGCCCTAGCGGAAGAAGGTCCTGGACTAGACCCCGTCAACGGCGACTAGCCTCCCCACGGGGTTCGATTGGAAGAACACCTCAATCAACGGGCGGCACTTCCAGGTGGTTTTGGTACGCAAAGACAAACATCATACATTCATACATGAGGTGGCTGCCTGCATTTACTTGTCGGACGCCAATTCCATCTAAGGCTCATACACAAATACGCTCGGTGTTTTTTCTATGTTGTACGTGGTGTTAGCTGCGGATTTCCTTTAATGTCTGCTTGATATGGAAAGTGATTGGAATTACCGATTTTGATTTCGGCGATTTCGTCTTTCATGCTTCTTTTTTTACGCACCAGGCTTGTTCCATTATAAATCGAGTGTCTCCAAAAACACTTGGCTTACAATCTTGCATCTTGATTGGTCAATGCAGGTCTTCCACGGATTACGCGTCATGACCGTTGGATTTGCTTAGTCGGACGACTGTGAGCACCTATTATAAGCCGAGTGCCGCCAAGAAAAAACACACTGCTTATACCCTTGCATTTTGATTGGTCAATATAGGCCTCCCATGGATTACAAGTTAGAGCAAGTATAATAAGCTTATGTAAGCAGGACATGGAGGGGAAAGAAGAGGAGCCGGCTACAGAATAAGAGCCAGCTGCAGCAGGTGCTCGTAGGCACTATGTGAGAGTGGAAGGTGGGCCATTTATTAATGAGGTACACATCTTTGTATCTTATTATTATACTTGAAGGCTACAAGGTTTTTTTTTTTAGAGATAAGGCTACAAGGTTGGCTATAGATGACATGACAACGTCATATAGACATCAGCTGGCTGTACTATTAGGCTGGTCATAGTGGGGAGTAACTTAGACTAGTGTCATATGCATGCCACTAGTCTAAGTTACTACCCCCATAGTGCAAAGTATCTTAGTAGTAGTGTCATAATTTGTTCCATTTTTATTGCCTTATAGACTCATTTTACCTCGGGAAGCGCTATGTTACAGTAACATATTATGTTACTCCAAACACCTCTCTCATTAAATACTTGTCACATATGCAAAATTGTCTTGGGATGTGTTAAGTTACTATCTAAGTTACCCCCACTATGACTAGCCTTAACCATGCTCTTATGACCGTTGGATTCGGCTTAATCAGACGGCCCTGAGTAGCTTAATCGGACAGCCCTGAGTAGCTATCTTATCTGTCCCATCTCTCACTCTCCTTATCTCTTTTCTCCTCCAGTACGCAGCCGCCGCAGCTCCTCCTCTGGCTCGCCTCGCTGCCACTGCTCCTCCTCTCGGCCAAGCTAGTCCTCGTCCCCTCTTCTCTCCTTGTCCTCCTCTCCACCTCTTCCCCTCTTCCTTCCTCGCCAGCAGCAGCAGCGGCGGCAAGGGAGCAGCAGCAGCGGAGTAGCAACAGCGAGCAGCAAAGTAGCAGAAGTAGGGAGCGCCGGCGGCCGCGGAGGAGCAGCAGCGTCAAGATAATTGATTCTTGCCGGAAGGAACACACGTACACAGCTCCTGAATCTGATTCTTTTCGTTTATTTACACATGCGCACACAAAACCGGTGCATTGCCGCAAGCTCGAATCGGGCCTGCTTCTTTTCGTTTGTTTCTCGTCATTGTTCAGTGTTTACAAAGGGATATACATGCGTATACATACCGCTGGTGGCCCACGACGACCCTCGGTTTATATATAAACCGGGCTGCTCACCTCGGCCCTTGGTTTGCACCCGGCTTGTACCTAGTAAGCCGTGTACTACAAGCCTCTTTTTATATATAAACCGAGTTTAAATCGGCATAGCCGAGTGTATTAGGTACACGGCTTAATTATAATTTTTTTGAAACTAGCTTGAACCAAGTCAAGTGTCAAATAGGTAGCTCAATTGGCACATTATGAAGCATAAAATTGGTTATATTTCATTGTTTGGATATTATTATCTTTGCCTTGCTGATATTATTAAATCCATAATAATGACTTGGTTTCATATTTTACAAAATAGTTTTTGTAACGTTTAGAAGAGTCCTGATGCAGCTAGTAAGTTCATTTGTGCAGGAGAATTCAGGCTAATTTTTTACAAAGATAATCGAAATATGAATAGTCATTATCACATCTGTTGCCAGAATTTATAAGTATGGGTACATTTCATTCTTGTCTGATATAGCATGGAATGAGCTTAATAGTAATTTTAGATACCCCTACCTTCTAATCAGTGAACAGTCTAAGTATGTATGTTCTTCAATTTACGATATTAGTGAGTATATATTGTTATGAGAATATTTGATTTATTTATTAGTAGGTGTTGTTTGGTTTATCTTTTTCGTAATGTTGCATCAAACCTGAGCTGCTTTTCTCAAGTGAGTTTATCTAAATACCCTGCTCATGCCCGCTCGTATCTATTCATTGTTCATTGCATTTCAATGGTTCTTTGACTTCTTAATCTTGCAGACACGGGCGTTGATGGTGGACATGGTGGAGCTGAAATTTTGCACAAAAAGTTCATTTGCCCCAGTGGAAGTGCTTTGATGTTGTTTGGTTGAGCAGGTAACCATCTGTTACTAGTATCACAATGCAATATTTTCCTTTTCCATTAGTTTCCTTGGTGGGTGTTTTCTGTTTTACTTTGGTGGTTGCTAAATTGCATTTAACTTTTTCCATCTGTGGTTATCATATGACTATGCAGCCAACCAAATCGGCTGAACAAAGCCCGAGCAACCATTTCCAAGTAGCTGCACCCAGAATCCAGTGTAGCCGGCGCCTCCACAGGTTGAACTAAGGATCACGTAGGATCCAGTGCAGATCATTTCCAAGTGTCTGCACCGAGTTCAAACCTGCAGGAAAGTAGAAGCTCTTTGATTGTTAAAAACAATATTATTGCAATACCTTCAAATAGCCTTAGACTAAAGCACAAACTCCAACCCAGATTTGAGCTTTTAGTTGTTTATTAACACATCCTAACCAGTTTTCTGAAATAGAAGTTAGTAATGTACACCTTGAGTTGAGCTTCTCCAATGGTGCCATCATCTTGCTCAAGCTGATTTTTTTTTACGATGCTTCCCATTTGCAAGTAAAATGGAAGTACTTCATATTGCTTCCCCCCTCCTGAACATGCTTCACTATAGCATGTTAGGTCCATTTCAACTCTTCTTCTCTCATAAGCTTAGTGGTCCGCTCATCAGCATCACTCTTGATAGACCTTTCCGGCTTCCGCTGCACTCAGTGGATTTAGTTCTGCCTTAACATCCAGTTGATCAATCAACTGAAGTAAGCCCTCTTTTTCTTTCCTATACCCCCCACTGAGACTACGCGCCCATCCCTTTAGGAAATCAAGCATGCCTTTTCTCTACTTTGATCAAGTCGCAGACTCCCTGCTAATTAAGGTCAGTTTATGCTAAAGGGAAACGAATTAGTCTTATTGACTGATAAAACAAATGAGAGATGACAGTTCACACGTATTGACTTCAAAAAGTCTCACTTGCTTGTCAAGTGCTAACATGAACCCATGTTAATTGCGAGATCCATCTAAACAGAGTCACAATTGACCTACTAAACTAATTATAAGGCTTAAGGGGTAAATGACTAAGTGACCGTTTTGTTTGAAACCAACTGAAAATATTGCTGGATACCCACTGTCAGTTCCTTCCATATGAGGGGAGAAATTACGAATTAACCATCACATTTGATCTTGGTTTGTCTTTATTCTGATCAAGTCCTAGGCTCCTAGGTAACTATACCGTCGGTCTATGCTGAAGGGAAAGAATTAGTCTCATTGAACGATAGACAAATGGTAAGAGTACTATTCACAAGTATTGACTTCACAAGAATTGCACATGATCGATTGCTTGTTGCAAGAGCTCATGGACCATGGAAACTGTGAGATCCACTCACACAGACCTGACTTGAGGAGATACCTGTACATGACCAAGTGGCTGGTCAATTTTAAACTGATCAGAAGTGCCGCTAGATATCAATTGTGCTCCTTTTATGTGGCTATAAAACATGGAACACTGAGCCTTTTCTTCTTTTTAGATGAGAAGGGAAAAATATGAAACAAGCACATTTGAGCATAATTTTGTTTGCTTTGTTGAAGTCCCAGGCTCCTGGCTAATCAGAGTAATATATGCTAGGGAAAAAACATCAGTGTCTCATTGAATGATAAAAGAAATGTGTGATGATGACCATCGATTGAGTGTGAGAAATAGCATTGATGCCAGATCTATCCACATGGCCAAAATAATATGATTATGGTGCAAGTCAACTCTGCTAGATGCTGATCCAGATGTTGCTGGCAACTCTCTGGTTGGGTGATATATTAATTCCACCCTGGACAGAGAAGACAAAACTTAGTTTCACACAATACATGGATATGCTGGCAAGCATCAAAGAATCTCGACTGTCAATGTACGTTGCAGAAATGGAAATGGTAAGAAAGAATACAAGCTGCTCTCCTGATCGCCGCTATATCAAGTGATTGCCAATGTATCAGTATATCACTGTCAGCAGAATATCACAGGATCCCACCATCATCAGTATATCTAGACCAAGAAATGTTGAAGAATGACCTGTATGAAAAGGTAGTGCTGCAAATTTGATAATATATGCACAACCGCGTCTGCAGTTGTTTTACACAACCAAAATACATTGAATTATATCAAACTGATGCCCGTTTTAAATTGTTGGTGGTTGCACACAACGCGCTGACAGTTGAGCAAACTACGATGGCGTACAAGTATGCAATAGTTAACAAAGAGGCTACTTGGCCCTGTGGGTCGCATATTGTGGAGTGCCATACCACTAAGCTCCAAGCTTTATAATACCTTGCATTACTTTCTGCCATATTCCATATATAGTTCCATATCGCTGGCTTAGACTCATACTTCTCATCATCACCAGCATTGTCAAAATGGGCGAGAGCAGAGGAAGCATCGCCTTCTTTGCGTGCTACAGGCCTCCGGTGCCCCTCGACATATTCTGCTGTCCAGCTCCAGCATCATCAAGGGAGGAGGAGCGGCACTTGACGGATGGCGTGTCGTACAACTACAACTGCCAACCCATTCCATCTGCGGCCCTCAAGTCGATCGTCAAGCACCTAGATCTGGCTCCTGAAGCCGTCGAAGAAGCCGCCATCGATTCGGGCCGTCTCACCGGCCTGGTCTTCGTCTCCGAAAGGCAGCACCACCTCGAGACTCTTCATATAGGCCTGCGCTTCGATGACGGCGACGAAGTCTGGGTCTTCACCTTGGGGGACATCTATGGCGGCGACTTTTTCAGTGGTGCCCGTCTGGAGGACAGCGGCTGCATTGCAGGAGGCTACGAGGTGGATGGTCACACAGCTGACCATTACCTCGTCTTCGTGTCCACGAAGGAGCCCGTGCAAGAACGCCGCAGCCCCTGGAATGTCGTCTACAAAACTAATCTCAGAACAGGCGAAACTGAGCGCCTCACTCCACCAGGTAATTTGGTTGTTGAATCTTATCTTCCTTTTGCTATTTGATCTACTACTTTGTACTTGTCTCTGGATATATGAATGACTAATTAAGTTGTGTCCTTTCTGAATTTGATCTGCTTCTACTTGTTCTTGGATGCATGGCTAAATTTCTGCTTAAATAATATTTGGTTGACCTGTTTAATTCTACATACATAAACAGGGACGTCCGATTTAAGCCCCTCGGTGTCACCATCTGGGAAGAGGGTAGCAGTGGCTTCGTTCCAAGGAAAGAAATGGGATGGTGAAGTTAAAGACTTACTGACAAACATTTACGTGATGGACCTAGAGAGCACATATCTGGAGCGCGAGCGGGTGATCGAGAACGCTGGCTGGCCATCATGGGGAAGCGAAACAGTACTATTTTTCCATAAAAATGTTGGGGATAACTGGGGTGTATTTCGGCACGACTTGAGCACCGGCGAGACCCTCCGTGTGACCCCGGAGGCATTCGATGCAGTGACTCCAGCAGCCATTGATGAGAGCAGAGTGGCTGTGGCAACCATCCGCCAGAAGTCTGTGTTCACCGACGTCCGTGTTGAAGCGCAGTACCGTCACATCGAGGTTTTTGACATGGGTTTGCCGGAGGAGCCACTTCAAATCACTCGGTGTACCAAGCCAAAAGGCGACCATTACAACCCCTTTGTAATGGATGGTGGCAAGTACATTGGCTATCATCGTTGCAAAAGCGACCATCTCGAGGTACCTATCCTTGTGGCTATGCCCTATGCACAATGATTTGCTTGTTCAGTAGTACACACTTGCACAGTTACATTACATTAATTATACTCCCCCCGTTCCAAAAGATAAGGTGTATTAGTTTTTTGAAGTCAAACTTGTGCATGTTTGACCAAGTTTTTAGAAAAAACATATTAATATCTATAATACCAAATTTGTATAATTAGATCCATCATGGGAAGTATTTTCGTGTTTTATTTATTTTTGTATTGTGGATGTTGATATTTTATTCCGTAATCTTGGTCAAACATACATATATTTGACTTTAACGAAAATTGATGCACCTTATTTTCTGGAATGGAGTATGTAGTGATGTCGTTCAAGCTGTCTAAAACATTGTGTCTCCTGCAGCATGGAGATGATGTCCCGAGGCGGTTCGACAAGCTGCAGTCCCATCATGAAGATATTGGTCTGTTTAGGGTTGCCGGTGCATTCCCGGCATTTTCCAAAGATGGCTCTAAGCTTGCATTCGTCGATAACGAATTCAAAGCTGTGTGGCTGGCCGATAGTGACGGAATGCGTGTTGTCTTCGAAGTAAGTACACCATGCCGCTTTATCTTTTGGTTCAAAAGAATGGATGAATTTGCAACTGTTTATGACTGGCCGGTTGTTATTGACTACGGGTGCTCTGTTTGTATTTGTGTACTTGTACATATAGACGGATGGTCCTGATGGTGTCTTCTCACCGGTGTGGAACCAAAAGAAGGATATACTTTATGTCTGTATGGGACCGTCTTTCAAAGCCAACGAAATATTGGAGATCTACGCCATCCCTCACGTATCGAGTGGTGCACGAGAGCGGCGACTGCTCACGAAGGGAAAATTCAATAATGCGTTCCCATCCACCAATTCAGACGGTAAGGAATTACCACTACTGCAGCCTTGCTTCAGTGGCTCCATGAGTCCTCTAGTCCATTCAATATGAATATTGTTTCCCTTGGCATGGTGATAACTTTGTATACCTCTCACAATGACCGCTGTATATTTACATTTATGTATTTATATATTACACTTGTACAGGGACAAAACTTGTTTTCCGATCGACAAGAAATGGGGGAGACAAAAAGTACAAGAATCTATACATGATGGACGCAGAGATCGGGGAGGACGGTGGTGAAGCGGAACGGATAACAGAGGGCGATTGGATTGACACACATTGCCAGTGGTCGCCGGACAGGGACTGGATCGTGTTCTCGTCAAACCGTGACAAGCCCGCGGACGCTCCGGAGCGCGACCATGGTATGGACCCGGGGTACTTTGCTGTTTACCTGATGAACGCAATCGACCGCTCTGTGGTGAGGGTAATCCGGAGCGGGTACGACTTCTCCGGGCACGTGAACCACCCGGTCTTCAGCCCGGACGGGCGGAGCATCGTCGTGACGGCAGATCTTGCCGCGGTGTCTGCTGACCCAATGTCGCTGCCGCTCTTGTTGCATTCGCAGAGGCCCTACGGCGACATCTTCACCGTTGATATCGACCCGGATGACATGGAGAAGAACCAGGATGTGGAGGAGTTTGCCCGAGTCACGCATAGCAGGTATGAGAACGCCACTCCTGACTGGACCGTGTTCTCAACTCATGACCCGCATGCGCAGTGGAACCTCCTGGTCATGGAGGAGGAGTACACCCCGGCGTGCCCGTATGCGCATCATGATGGGGGTGAAAGCTGGCACATGACAGGCCAGATGTGCATCCCGAAAAGGGTCTGTTGATCTTACGCCGCTATGTCGGAATGGCCCGGATAACTGTGCCTGTTTCGTGCTTGGGCTCATACTGTTGCCTGGATTTATTGCTTGAGATGTATTTGTAATTTCTGTTTGGATTGCTGTCTATTTGGGTTGGTGTTGAGGTGATTTGCCCGGACCATTTGCATTCTACACATTTCACCTTGCTGTAATATATAAGACTTCAGAGTTTTATATGATGATTCTGAATTGAGTAGCCCCTGCTTTTGTTGTGACAAGTTTTGTTAAACTTTCATGACACAAGTACATTATTTATCAAAACGTAATGATGATATATTTACATAGAAAGGTTTCGCGGAGGTGATTTGCTACCTTTGACAGGAACGGTTTACATCATTCAAATGCTCAGCAACTTGAAATAGTTGTCCACACCTGCTGTGTGGTAAGTCCTACTAGCACCTAGCTCCCTATCTTGCCAACAAAGTGTCTGCTCTCTCAACCGAGATCCAACAACTTCAGCAACACGACCCGACCGGATGGGATGAAGCTGCCAACTTTGTACAAAGGTTTTCATGATGGTGTTCCTAAATACCAGCACAGTGGCCCTCGCAAATGCAATAGCATGACTTTTCATACACTGGAATTTTTTGAAGATGTTTATACTATGTAAACTGAAATATTTAGGTTATAATATAGCCACTACAATTGTTTTTGCTCAGAGAGTATACTTGTGGATTACTTCCTTAATCATAAAGTTTGTAGACTTAATGATTACTATTACCAATTCAGAAACACCATATTATCAACCACATGAGCCCATATTATGTACTCCCTCCGTCCTAAAATAAGTGTCTCAAAGTTGATACACTTATTTTGTGACGGAGAGAGTACTATCTCTGTCTCAAAATGTAAGATGTTTTTGAGGCATCCTAAAAAAACGTCTTAGGAATACTTCTGTTAGATATATGACTATGAATATAATACTAATCAGCATTGGCCACATGACATTCAGTGTATAGTTTGACTTATATCAAGTGCTGAATATTGTTTATGTATAATTATCAAGATATTTTGGTTGACATATCAAAGGTAGGATAACGCTTAGATACACTCAGCATGTGTACTGTGTATAAAAAAATTAAAATACAAATTCATATATGCAATGTGTCAGAAAGACTATACTACTGGAAACTTGTTTTGAATACGAATTCAATAGTACTCCCTCCGTAAACTAATATAAGAACGGAGTACATATTAAAGTGGTATAGTTCTATATAGTAGAACGGTTCTAACACGAATTGTGGTGGTTTGACCGTATAACGCACGAAATTACGAGTAGGCAGATCAGCGTCCTCTCACATAATCAGATGACCGCAAAAGCACGACAAACTTTTCCGCAAAGAAAAAAAGAGCACGAGGAGCTGCAGGAATAATAATTAAGCACATATAGAGCTAGAGATGCGATAACGACTTGGTGCAAACAGCAGCAGTTTAGAACCAGTACTCCTCACTTAACCCATTACATACCCAGGAGTGACACATCTGGCGAGACATCAACTAAGATAGATACCCAAAGCTCGAGCGGAACATTCTCCACGTAGAATCTAGATGTATTTTAGTTATAGATACATCCAATTTTATCCATTTCTCCGACAAATATTTCCGGACGGAGGGAGTACGTACCACGGTTGCTGGGTATAGAAGAGCGGTACGTTGTCATCACTCATCAGTCATAGTCCAAACAGAAAACACACGACGTAGATCAGGAAGTATCAAACGCGCAGCCGCAAAGAGAGCAGACGATGGAGATGAGCGTCCCCGCGGCGCCCGGCGCCATCACCGCCGGGCTGGAGAAGGCGTACACGGCCACCACGACCGCCAGGATCACCGCCAAAATCATGGCGGACGAGCTGATGATGATGATGCCCTGGAAGTGAACGGAGGGAGTCGGAATGGATCGACGGCGAAGAACGAGTGTGGAAGGAAAGCGGGATGTCGAACGTATGCTATGACTGGTGGGTTCTTATACAGGCCTCCAGCGCAGTCTGCACGAGTTAATCGGTCCTCGGCCAGCGGTGAAGAATTAACGTTGCATGTCTTGGGAACTACAAAGGCACGAGTTAATCAGAGCTTCGCGTAGGTTTGACCCGTTGTGAAGTTTAAGGCTGGTCACAATGGGGAGGAACTTAGGAGTAACATCACACACTCCAATACAACTTTGCTTATGTGGCACATATTTAATGAAGAGAGAGGTGCTTGTGGTAACTAGCTAAGTTACCGGAACATCACACACTCCAAGAAACAATGAGTCTATAACCTAATAAATACATCTTTGCATGACACTACATAGATGTTCCTACCCACTATGGAGGTAGTAACATAGTCTAGGGAAGTGTGTAAGTTACTAGATTATGTTCTTGCCCATTGTGACCAGCCTTAGGATTTATCACCTTCTTATTGGTTCATCTTTACCTCCGTTTGATTTTTAATTCAAGCTTGGCTGCTCTTCTTCACCTGAACCGTGTGGTTCAAATTTCTGAAAGTTGAGATTTTTTAGGGGAGAGCGAAATTTCAGAAAGTACAGAATCCAAGTCCTTGTTTGATACTCCATCTATTCGGGTTTATTAGGTCTAAAGACAATTTCTCTTAGACCAAGACACATAGTAATTTGCTCACATTAATTCTTTCATTTCACTCCCAATGTACTCTCTCACATGCATGCAGCAAATGAAAAAGCATGCATGAAGTATATTAATTTTTCAGCCATGGCACCAACAACAATGGCTTTCAATGCAACCAATGAAATGGTTGCATGCATGCACCTTTCCAAAGCGGGGCCTTACAAAAGGAAACATGCTTGTGATGCTGAGAAGCCTAATAAACCCGGACGGAGGGAGTACGGTGGGACGCTCAATTTCTGAAAGTTGGCATCCCAATCTCCGCAGGATGGTTTTGTTTAGCTTTGTGATTACTTGTGCTCAAACTTTTAATCTTTGTCTTCAGGAGAAACCTCCTGAGGGCTATGCTAAAATGAATATCGATGCTGCTTTCTGACTTCAGGAGGAGAAATGGGCTACTGGAGCTGTGATCAAAGATGACCATGGGCACTTTGTGGCGGCGAGTAACAGCAGAATTGAACAAGTAAACTCGGCAGCTATTGCTGAAGCTAGAGCGTTGAAACTTGAAAGACGGGCTCATCCTGGCAGGTCAAGTTGGACGCGAGAAGATAATTATCAACTCGGACTGCCTGGAAGTTGTTCAAACTATCATGATGGAGGTTTTTCAGCAACAAAAGCTTCGGCAATATACGAAGAGTGTGTGTTTTAAGCTAGGAATTTCTCTCCTGTAATCATAGAACACTGTCCAAGGGAGAGGAATATTGTACTGGCTCATTTGTTAACTGCCCATGTAGAAGGATCCCAGACTTGTGCATGGACGGGAGATCCTCAAGTTTTCATTGTATCTAGCCTAGTGGACGATGTAACTATGGTTCAAACATAATAAAGTCGCTATGATGGCTTTTCCTCAAAAAGTTTTTTTAATCTTTGTCGTAGTCCTATTATTGTATTTTTTTGCAGAGAAGAGGCAAGTGATGGAGAAAATAGTAAATTACAAAAATAATAATCACATTTGGTGCTATGATATCATGGAACAACCATCTTTGATGAAAATTACAAAAAGACCCCACCAACATTGGGACATGTGTATAACATAGTACTGATCTTGTGGTTTAACCACTTGGGCCCAGTTGTCGGGTGGAACCAGATCCTCTACCGTGCCCGAAGGCACGTCAGAGGTGCCGTGCCTTCGCTTTCCAGAAACGGCCGAACTAATGGGCCTGTAGCCTACGAGCAGAATGGCCGAACTAATGGGCCTGCTATTTTGATTGTCTTTTCTGTTTATTTTCAGCAGCTTGACAACGTTTGGCTAAAAAAACAGCTTGAGAACGGGAGGATTGCACATTCGTTGAATAGCAAAGCAAGATTTTTTTTCCGCGAACTTCCAACCTATTTTTTTCCAGAAAGATCAGATCTACTATAAAAGTTGATAAATTAAATCAAGATGTTATGCCTGTGGTGACTTCGTACAATCTCAAGATGCTATTCCAGCTCAGTCTTTTGGAGGTGCTCATACGGGTAGGGCGTACATGCATGGGTTCCTAGGGTGAGTGTATGCTCATGTATGTGAGCGACTATTCAAGGTCGGGTTTCTCATGCCTCCCGCCAGTGTCTCTCTGAAGATGGAATAAGTTTCTCCCCGCCTAGTTCCCATCCCGGTGGTGTTTCTAGCATCATCGGAGGGTGTGTGGAGATTTCTCTCCGGCTGATCTCGCGGGATCCCATCTTCGTTCGTCTGTGTTCATGTGTCTATATGTTGGACCCTTCTGATCTATACTTCTCTTCAACAATAGCGGTTGTTGTTCTAGTGCGCTGGTCTGATGGAGCCTTAGCACAACAACTTCCCAACTGTCTACAACAGCAAGATTTGCCTGGATCCGAAGAGACAGGGGTGAAGACGGCGGCGCACCTTCGGCTCGCTCTAGTGCTTGTAGTCATTAGTAGGTTTCTACAGACTTGGATGTATTTTTTACTTCTTGTTTTCTTTGTACTACCTTGATAGTTGATGAATAAATTAAAAAAATCTCGCAAACAATATTCTTTATACGACAAATGATGAATAGTGGTTGTTCGGTGGTTTCAGAATCTTGATGTAATTTTGAGTTGATTTTGTACTTCCGATGAACTTTTATAATACATCTGATTTTTCCGGAAAAAATGGTTGGGTGTTTTCTGCATAAAAAATCTTGCTTTGCTATTCAACGAACGTGTGATGCTCCCGTACTCAAGGTTGGATGTTTTTTTAGACAAACGTTGTCAAGCTGCTTTTTTTAGCGGTACATTGTCAAGTTGCTGGAAATAAATCGGAGACTTTGTCCCCTAGGGTTTCTCTCTAGGGTCTACCTGTTCCTTCGGCGGCGCCGCCGAAGTCCACATCAAATCTACTATATTTCCCTGGCTTCTCACCGGCGGCTGGTAGCAACAACAGAGATCCTACGGGGGTGCGCCCAATCATGATGGAACCTGCAAGCGATGGGCTCGGGGGTGTCCCCGAGGAAGGACAGACGGGGATGGAGAAGCGGGATGGTGAGGAAGTTGGGGTCGGCCATGCCTCGGCCGATCTGCCAGGATCAGATGTACCAGAGGGAAGTGGGTCGGCTGGGATGGAAGAGGGGGATATGGAGGATGTAGAGGAAGAGGATTGGGATCGCTGTGGGCCTGAACCGAATTTCGAGGATGCGTTTGAGGGGTTGAACTTGCACGGGGAGGAAGCGGAAGATTTGGACCTATCCGGTGAGGTGGATGATCTGATCAAGGATGTGTGGTGGCTGGCCCTTTTTAGGGTTCATACGCTGCGCCCGTTCAGCCATGCTGCTCTACTTAACTCCATGAGAAACGCATGGTCGTGTGCGCAGGGTGTCACCTTCAATATCAAAGGACCGAATTTGTTCTTGGCCCAGTGCCACTGTCTAGGTGATTGGAAGAGGGTAATGGAAGGGGGGCCGTGGCAGTTTCGGCGTGATCCTGTGGTGCTAGTGGAATATGACGGCTTTACCAATGTTACAGAATACGCCCTGGACATGTACCCGCTTTGGGCAAGAATTAAGGGCTTGCCGGATGGACTAACTAGGAAGAAAGAGCTCGCGGAGAAGGTGGCCAAGAAGGTAGGAGAGCCTCCCTTCACAATGATCGTGAACGAAGGGAAAATAAATCCTTCGAGCTACCTGAGAGTTAGAGTCTTTGTAAATGTCAATTCTCCTTTGGTTAGATTTGTGCCCATTACATTGAAGGAGAAGAAGAAATATCCAGTATACTATGAAAAGCTCCCGGACTTCTGCTATTTTTGTGGCTGTATGAGGCATGTGGTTGAAGAGTGCGGAGATGGCATACATGACCCAAGTACTTGTGAATGGGGTGAGTACCTCCACTGGATAAATGAGCCTGTTGGCAATGGGCCCAAAGGGGGCCGAGGTGGTTGGGGTTCTGCTGGAAGAGGGGGTAGCACGTTTGGTAATGGGCACCGTGGGGGTGGAGTTGGTGCAAGGGGAAGAGGTGCAAGAGGAGGAAATAATTCAACAAGGGGCTATAGTGGGGGGATGTGGATACGGGTATGGATGAGATGCCAGGAAGTAATCATTTTAACTCAATGGACATAATAAGGGATGATAGGAGTGCTCGGAAGAGACTGATCCGAGATGATGGCACTATTAATGTGCGCGGACAACCTGTACCCAACCTTGCTGGGAAGGTTGCAGGTACAGTTTTGCTGATTGAAAAAGGGGAAGTAGCTGAAAACAGTGTTAGATTGGAACCCAGTACGACCCCCGGAAAAATACCTATTGTGAAGCGTAGGAAGCAAGGTGATGGTGATGCAGTTTCTGATACAGCTAGGACAGCCGAGGCGGCCTTCGAGATGGAGGACCGCCGGTCCCAATGAATCTCATTAGTTGGAACTACCGGGGAGGGGGCCGGGAATACCCGGACAGTTCGAGAAGTGGCGACTTTTATTAGGTCGCATTCTTCTCATCAACGCCTAGGCCTCAGAGAGGCAGATGCAAGCTTTTCGTGACTCATTGGAGATTTGTGACCTTGCTGACTTGGGGTTTTCTGGAGTCCCACACACGTATGATAACAAAAGGAGTGGCAATGGTAATGTTAAAGTTCGCCTAGATAGGGCGGTGGCTTCCCCGTCCTGGCGCAACCTCTTCGAGCAGCCGTCAGTTCGTCACCTGATCTCACCGGTGTCAGATCATGTGACCTTGCATGTAAGCAGTGATAGATTTGTGGACATGCATGTTAAAAAGAAATTTAGGCAATATGAAGTAATGTGGAAAAGGGAGCCGGCGCTCCAAGAATTAATCGCGTGTGCCTGGGCGGATGCATGACAGAAAAGGTGCATGGGTGATGTACATGCGGCCCTTAGAGCCATGATGCATAAGCTCTACGCATGGAGTAAGGAGAAATTTGGCAGCGTGACTAGAGAAATAGAGAAGACAAGAACACGGCTTGAGGAGTTGATGCTTATGAATGCGGATAGATGTGAGATTCGACGAGTTACTGATAAGTTGAATGAACTATTATACAAAGAGGAGATGATGTGGCTGCAGCGGTCTCGAGTGGATTGGTTGAAAGAAGGCGATCGCAATACAAAGTTTTTTCATGCAAGAGCTATTTGGAGAGCTAGAAAGAACAGGATCAAGAAACTAGTAGATGAACAAGGTACTGTTCACATGGAAGTCAGAGAGATGGGAGATGCAGCCTCTGCTTATTTTGGAAATATCTTCAAGGCAGGCCCCTCACTTGATTCTTCTCCCGTTACAAACCTGTTCAGTTCTGTGGTCACCGACGAGATGAATGATAATTTATGTGCAGATTGTTCTGAGCAGGAGATCGCCGATGCCCTGTTTCAGATTGGTCCCTTGAAGGCGCCGGGGCCCGATGGCTTTCCCGCGCGGTTCTTCCAGAGAAATTGGGCGACTATGAAGGAAAGTGTAGTTGTTGCGGTAAAGGAGTTTTTTCGCACAGGTATCATGCCACCACACATTAACGACACTATTATTGTCATGATTCCGAAGGTGGATAGTCAAGTAAAGATTACAGACTTCAGACCAATCAGTTTATGTAACGTCATTTATAAAGTGGTGTCCAAGTGCTTGGTGAATCGATTGAGGCTTGTTTTAGATGATATAATATCTCCTTCTCAGAGTGCGTTCATCCTTGGGTGTATGATCACTGATAATGCTTTCATAGCGTTTGAGTGCATTCACCACATAAAACAGGAAAAGGACCCCACTAGGAGTTTCTGTGCTTATAAACTGGATCTCTCTAAGGCATATGATAGAGTGGATTGGAACTACCTTAAGCAGATGATGCAAAAGATTGACTTCGCTCACCAGTGGATAGACTGGATAATGTCGTGTGTGACCTCGCTGAGATACTCCGTAAAATTCAATGGAGCCATCTTGAATTCATTTGCACCGTCGCATGGCCTACGGCAAGGTGATCCGTTATCCCCTTATTTGTTCCTTTTTGTTGCAGATGGTCTCTCGGCTCTCATTAACAAGGGGGTGGAAACTGGGAATTTGTCACCACTGAAAATAACAAGGAGAGCCCCCGGAATATCACATCTTTTGTTCGCAGATGACACGTTATTGTTCTTCAAGGCTGATATTGATGAAGCCAACCATATTAGGAGCATTTTGGATGTTTACGCGGCTGCTACAGGACAACTTCTAAACCCCTCCAAATGTTCTATGCTGTTCGGAAGTTCCTGTCCTGTTGGGTCTTTGGAAAGCGTTAAGCAAACGCTGCAGGTTACTGCATCGGATTTTGAGGAAAAGTACTTGGGCCTACCAACACCAGACGGTAGGATGTCAAAAGGGAATTTCCAAAATTTACAAGTTAAAATGACAAACCGCGTGTTTGCGTATGATGGCGATCCTACACAGGCTGGGAAAGAGGTTCTTATTAGAGCAATTGCTCAATCTATCCCGACCTACATCATGAGTGTATTCAAACTCCCCATGGAGCTTTGTGACGATCTGAATCGCCTAATCCGCAACTGTTACTGGGGTGCAGAGAAGGGAAAGCGGAAGACTCATTGGCATACATGGCATAAAATTACTCGGCCAAAGAAACAAGGTGGCCTGGGTTTCAAATATTTTCGCTTGTTCAACCAAGCCTTGTTGGCACGCCAAGCCTGGAGGATTCTGGAGTTTCCAGATTCTTTGTGTGCCAGGTTACTTAAAGCCAAATACTTCCCAAATGGACACCTCTTGGATACTGTTTTTGCTGGAAACCCATCGCCTACTTGGCAAGCGATTGTCCATGGGTTAGAGCTCTTGAAAAAAAGCATGGTTTGGAGGATTCGGACGGACCAAAATGTCCGTATCTGGAGGGATCGATGGATTGTTGGGGAGCCATCTGCTGGCCTTATTTCTCCACGAGGGAGGTGCCGCCTCAAATGGGTCTCGGAGCTCATAAACCTCCATGGTAATTGGGACATGGATAAACTAACGTAGTTTTTTCTCCCAGTGGATATTGTGGAAATCCTGAAAATCCATTTGTTTACTCGCTTTGGGGAGGATTTCTTGGCATGGGCACTTGAAAAGAACGGTGTGTTCTCTGTCCGGAGTGCATACAAACTTGCTAGTGATGAGTTGATGAACCCACGGGGACACTCCTCCAGCGCCAGATCAGATGGCACACGGGAGTGCTGGAAACACATTTGGAAAAGTACGGCTCCACAAAAGTTCAGAGTTTTGCGTGGAGATTGGCCACGGACTCATTGGCAAACTGGACTAACAAAGTCAAAAGGAAACTAGAGGTGTCACCGTTATGTACAGTGTGTGGTATGGAAGAGGAGGATTCATTCCATGTGTTCTGCGGTTGTAATCATGCGAGGGTGCTATGGAAGCTGATGGCAAAGGAGTAGAAGCTCCCACCTAGATCTTTGTTAAAGCCGGTCGGCTCTGATTGGTTTATCAAACTCTTGTCTGAACTGAATGATGAAGGCAGAGTGCATGTGTTTATGTTGTTCTGGAGAATCTGGTTTGTTCGTAATGAGATTGTCCATCACAAGCAGCCACCTCCAATGGACGTGTCAGTGTAGTTTTTGTCTAGTTACCTGTCCTCACTTTATAGCATCAAAGCCGATCCACACTATGATCCTATCAAAGGGAAGGTCGTCGTGGATGCAGGTTTTAATCCAATACCATCCGTTGGCTGCTCTGTAGATGGGTGGTTGAGGCCCCTTGGACTAAATCGGACATTGGTAGAGTGAAACTAAACACAGATGCTTCAGTGGCTAGAGGGGAAGCAGGATCTGGTATGATTCTAAGGGATCATGAGGGTTCCATTATCTTCACTTCATGCAGACACATACAGGGATGATGTGATGTTCTGGAAGCCGAGCTCCTGGCCTTGCGAGAGGGTATTTTGCTGGCGTTGCAATGGAGCAACTTACCCTTGGATATTGAGTCGGATTGTCTGGAAGCGATCAAGATGATAAACAGATGCAGTAGTAACAAGTCTAGGTTTGCTTTCATTATAGGAGAGATCACCAGGAGTTTGGGGGAACGAAGTTCTTGCATTGCTCATACTCGTCGGAGTTGTAATAGGGCTAGTCATTCCTTGGCTAACTTTGGTAGGTTGCATCACTGAACTGTTGTTTGGCTAGGCTCTGGTCCGGAGGAAGTCCTGGAAATTGTTGGACGAGATTGTAACTTGTAAACCAAAGTGAGTAATGCATGAACTTTATACCGCAAAAAAAGCTGCTGGAAATAAACAGAAAAAACAATCAAAATACCATGCCATTAGTTGGGCCGTTCTGCTTGTAGGCTACAGGCCCAGTGTGCCCGTTTTGCTGGAAAGCAAGAAGGCATGGCACCTCTGACGTGCCTTCGAGCACGGTAGAGGATCTAGTTCCTTGTCGAGTTGGCACCGATACAAGCTGGGTGGCCGACAAAAGTTAGGGCGTTTCATTTTTTGCCCAGCCAATCCCTCCCATTCGACCCCTTTTCCCACACTTTGGATTCCATGGTGACAGGTGGTGAAGGTGTCAGTGGTGGAGGTCTGGCGGCGATGGTGCTGCTTGTGCCGATAGTGGTGGTGGTTCGCTGATCTGGAGGACAAAAGGAAGCGGAAGAATCGGTGGTGCCACATGTCCACATGGTATGCCAAGCATCGTGCAGCGGACCTTCAGAAATCATTTGAGCAAAAAATTACCCTACCTAGCTATAGTGTCAGCGCGGTTGGGGCATGGTTGTAGTGTCGAGATGTATGCGAACAGTCCCGGTGCCTTGGCCCACAACGATGACTCGTAGGTGATTTCGGCGCGTCCCGGCCATGTGCGTGTAGTGGAGGCAGTGGCGAGGTGTCTTTCCTAGCCTGAGCCAGGGAGAGGGAGAGCCGATGGCGGTGGTGCGCGACAGTGGTGCTAGCAGAGGCTCGTCAGAGCACCGCGACTACTTCCTTGATCTCGAGACGATCATCATCGAAGAGAAGGAGGAAGAAAGAGAGGGAGAGGGGGAGAGCAGCCGGTGGTTGTCGATGCGGTGTCCGGTGGTTACCAGAGCGTCATCCGTGTCATCAGTAGAAGAAGACCTCAGCCATTTGATCTGGATAGATGGACGAATGTAATCGCAATCCATGAGATGGCCAAGCCGACCTATCAAAACCCACAAGAGGGCTTTCATGCTTTGCGAGTGTTGCATTCATTAAACACTCAATTCTTTGTTCGAGTGTTGCACTCGACAAAGTTATTTTATATGACTTGGGAAATATTTAACTTGTATACTCAATTTTTTATCTGATACATCTAAATACAATTTTTTTTTACATGTAATATACAACATATAAGTTATTTTGTAGGAGTTTCCATAATTTTGAATTGATTCAGTCTTTTCTAAAGTATAAATGCATTTGATTGCTCAAATATAGCAAATGGACCCTTAAAATGCGAAACTTTGACTATGTTACATAGAAGTGCAACGAAGTGCTTCTTCAATCCCGTCTTCTTCCTCCAATCCCTCAAAGTAGAACTGGCTAGACAACCCACTCATGCCTCATGTGGCCGGCGGCGCTTCCACACTCTCATTGCTTCTCCACCCTCCCTAAGCCATCGCACAGACCATTCCTCCAGCCAGTTGTTGTTTTCTGCATGTTTTTGACTTCTCAGAAAATTAATATCTACGGAGGTACAAATACTTGTGGATTTAATACGATTTTTTCGCGACACGAGGAATCCAAAGGTACCGGAGCTAGATGAGAGGACCCACAGGGCCTCCATGTGGGTAGGGGTGTGGCCAGGGGCTGACCCGTGCCTCTAGGACGCGTGGGCCCCTATTAACCGCCTTACGTCCATTCTTTGCCTATAAATTCCATAATTTGAGAAACCCTCGGTACCAATTTTCTCTGATTTTTTCCGCCGTCGCAAGTTCCTATTTCAAGGAGATCCAATTTGGAGGCTTGTTCCGGCACCCTGGTAGAGAGGGAATCCATCAACAAAGGCTTCTTCATCAACCTTGCTGTCTCCATGACCATGTGTGAGTAGTTACCTTAGGACCTTAGGGTCCATAGCAGTAGTTATATGACACTCTCTTGTTCTTCAATACTACATTCCCGTGAGCTGCCTCACATGATCGAATCTATCTTATGTAATCTGTGATGTGTTTGTTGGGATATGATGGATGGTCACTTTACAGATTGTTCATTGAAATCAATTGAATCCTTTGAAGTTTCTTTGTTTTATAATTGAATAGCTTTTTATGCTCTTCGATCTATTTGTTTCCTTTAACTAAGTATGATGGGTAGTTCCACAGAGGGAGTTGTGCATTGTAGTGGGTTATAATCTTGCGGTGATTTATATCCCAGTGACAATAAGGGACAAGATACATATTGTATTGTTGCCACTAAGAACAAAGCCCTAGTTTCTTGTCATATTATTTGATATTTTACTATCTATATTATGTCATCTTACTTATTGCAATGCTCTTTTTGTCATGAAATTAATACTTCGGGTTGCATGCTGGATAGCGGTTCTAGGTTGGAGTATTAGTTATAGATACAGTCCGATAACGGTCTACATATCACTGATGTAATGCCTATATGAGATTATACCATGAACAATCACATTCATAAATATAAATATTACAATTTAATCGCTGCACAACTGTAATTTGTTCACCACACCACACTTTAATGCTTATGAGAGATTCCACTAGTGAACATATACCCCCTAGGTCTATTCTCTATTAATGAAAACCTTATCAAAAATATTACTTTTTGTTATATCATTTCGTTTAATTTATCTTTTATCAATTCCTACCATACCATGCAATTTAATCTTGTAAAAAGCAACACAAGAAGCTTGACATCCTTCTTGACGTGTTGGGGACAAGCTTGTTTTGTGCCTTGTGTACAGGTACCAATGACTTTGTTTTCTGGAAGAACTCCTTTTGGTTCAATAAACCTTGGTTCTCTATTAAGGAAAATATTTATTTCTAGGTTACTTCATCCTTATACTTGGGGGGTACCCAACCACTCTTAGAGAGAGTAAGCAATGCATCATTGTGGTCACGACATCTTGGACCTCGACCTAACGCATAATCGAGTGACGTGAAACAAATTTTGAGGAAGAAAAGAGGTGCCTCCTAATGGGAAGCGGGAAGCTGACATGTGAGACCCACTGAAAGCACAAGTGCTACCTGGGTGATTTTGGTAATTAATGTCAACATATCTCTTGTTGGACTAATGTTTCTACCTAGTATGTTTCAGACAAGTTCAACAATGGAGTGGCATGGACTAGAGGATGTGGAACCCCTTCAATATGCTAAGGACAAAGGATTGGCTCAAGCTCAAAGCTCAGGACTCTATATTTTCTATTTTAGCAATCCAAGATCACATTGAGTCCATAGGAAAGCCAATACTATTAAGAAGGGATGAGGTGTTCTTAGTGGCTTGTTTGCTAAAAGTGCTTAGTGATATGCTCCAAAGCCCTCAACCACTTTCTCAATTCCAAATTTGTCCCAAACCAAAAGTCAAACTCGGCCCCACCGATTCTTTCTATTCGGAGCCACTGACACTAGTGCAGAACCGGGCTTTAGCGCCGATTCGTAAGGGCCTTTAGTGCCGGTTCCACAACCGGCACTAAAGAGTGGGGACTAAAGGTCCCCCCTTTAGTACCGGTTCATCACGAACCGGCACTAAAGTGCCACCACGTGCCACGAGCCAGGCTCGGGTGCGTGTAGGTCATTAGTACCGGTTGGTAACACCAACCAGCACTAAATGTTTTGGTTTTATTTTTTATTTTTCCATTAATTTTGTGTTTTCCATTTAATTCTTTTTTGTTTGCTGGTATTTTACGATACTTCATATTGTACACGTTATGCATATATATAAATAGATTTTCTCGTAGAACATATATATATATATATAATTGAATGTCTAACAACCACCATTAATTATTCACACATACACATGTGTATATATATATATATATACAATTTCTTCTACATGTTGCCTTGGTGCCTTCGGAGCACGATAATAAGTGGTTCATGGGGGCGATAGCGGGTAATAGTATTTTTTTCGGATCTATGACCTGGTCGAGCAAAAATCTCGCTATTTACTCTTGAAGTGCTAGTATGCGCTCCGTTGTTAGGAGCTTCTCCCGCACCTCTTTGAACTGTTAAGAAGGAGATCAATATGCATGTGTATTAGTTGTGTGACTAGATATCGATAATGATGTAAATATTATAAATAGTGTTCTGGAAAACGTACCCATTCCTGTCTTTGAGATTTGCTCCTTTCGGACGTCATCATGCGAATGTTCTCGCAAACGTAGTATGCACATATATTATTCCTCGGAGCCTGCCTCAGGGCCTTTACAAGAATGGAATTTAATCAGATAATAATTAATCAAGCATGATAATTAATTAATGATATTAAAACAAGAATTAAAGAGATGGTAAGCTAGCTAGTAATACTTAATTACTTACCTTGTGTCGATACCAATACAGCTTTTGTCGCCATTTGCCTGGAGTCACCTTGATGAACTTTGCCCAAGCCCTGCCCGTCAGCAAAGAAAATGAATAAAAGGGGTTATTAAATAGTTGATATCAGAAAATGGCGAACTAATTAAATAGGTCGAGATATAGTTAATAATGATTAAAATTACCTGCCGACTATCCCCTTCACGATGGCGAAGTCACTTTCTGCCTTAAGAAGTGAGTTCAGTACTTCAACTGTTCTTTTATCAACTTTAATGATTAACAAGATCAAGTGGAAACTGCATGCGCACACGTTTACATGTCTTATTAAGCAGGCATGTGCACAACACTAATCAACTAGCCTAAACCCTATACACTTAATTATTAACATCTAGCTAGCTAGTAAGCAAAAATAGAATTTGTAGTACAAGACAGTGTGACTCACAGGAAATTGTAAGGAAATACTATATCTTCATTGCTATTGAGGCGCTTGAAGAACTCTAGCATGCTTTCCTCTAAACTTGCTCGACAACTTGGAATATTCCATGTCTACTCATTAACGGTATTAGGGTCAATAAACCCAATGACATAGCATCCAGATTTTTTCATTTCATACATCTTCATCCTGCATAATACCACAGAAAAGAATATAGTGAGGATAATTACAGGTAATGATTGATCAAAATGATCACTACAGCTAGTTTGAGACTTAAATTACAGAAAGAAATCACTTACAAACAATAGCAACTGACGAAAGATTTGTCGAGTGCGTCTTGATTGTATAACTGAAATAGTTCTGAATACTCAATGGACAGAGCTTTCTCATGGTAGTAATGCTCCTCCTTGACATTCACCATGAGGGACTCTCGATTGGAAATCTTGGTAATGTTCATGTACCACTGATGCAATTCATACATTCTCGTTGGGAGGTTCTTGACCTCCTCGGGCTTGACCAAAGGTTGGCCGTGGACATATTGCCGTTTTATTTCCTCCTCTCTAAAAGGAGACATGGGCTCGATGTGGAGGAGTTGTCCAACACTGATACCGAGCATTTTAGCTTGCCTTATATGCTCCTCGGTTATTACCAGATTGTTCAGCTGGGGAACGGTTTGCCCACAATAATATATGGCGCGCGTACTCTCATGTGTTGTTGGCACAACAAGTGGGGGGATCGATTGCGCTGCCTGTTTTCCCAGCTGGGGAACAATTTTCCCGCATTTTTTGGCAGCTGCTTGTTGGATCGAGCTCGAGCTCGCTTCCCTCTGTAGTCGTGCTCGATGTGCCTTCCTGAGTTGGCGCTCATAGTCAGAGTCAACAGGCTTGGGAGCTGGTGCTCTAGCCATACGAACGAAGTGGTCAATCTTTTCCTCAGGCACTTTCTCCCTTGGCGGCGGTGCCGGTTTCGGTCCAAAATGGGCGTCCACTTCGGCCTTCACTATGGCTTTGTTTTGCTCCTCGGTCATGTCGTAAGGCCTCTGAGGAAGAGGAGCGAGGCTGCTTGAACCATATTTATATCGCTTGCCTCCGCCTGTACCTCCTGTACTACCTCGACTCGTACCGCTACACACCATAGCTGCAGCGTGTCTCTTCTGCGATTGCTGAGGCGGCAGAGACGGCTGACATGGCTGAGTTGGAGCAGGAGTCTGCTCACACATTGGTGGACTTGGAGGAGCGGGAGTCTGCTGACACGGTGGCGGACTTCGAGGAGGAGTCGGCTCAAGCGTTCGTGGACTTGGAGGAGCGGGAGTCTGCACACATGGTGGCGGACTTCGAGGAGGAGTCTGCTCACGCGTTCGTGGACTTGAAGGAGCGGGAGTCTGCTGACACGGTGGCGGACTTCGAGGAGGAGTCGGCAGATGCGGTGTCGGTGGACTTTGAA
This sequence comes from Triticum dicoccoides, assembly GCF_002162155.2. Classification (NCBI taxonomy): domain Eukaryota; kingdom Viridiplantae; phylum Streptophyta; class Magnoliopsida; order Poales; family Poaceae; genus Triticum; species Triticum dicoccoides. Next base: position 33,000,461 of record NC_041390.1, on the reverse strand, counting down.
AGATGATGCAATCATTTCTCCATAGGATGATATGATGTATGGCCTCTCCCAGTGTGTGCTCATCATCACCTCCAGGAATGTCAAGCTGTAGCCCCGAATATGGGTCCACCACCTCATCAACCAAGACACGAGTATAGCCCGCTGGAATATGGGCGCAATGGAAGGTTGCTTCGGGGGTAATTGTAAAAGCAATGGCGTCCGCCACCTTCATGGATATGTTCTTCATTTTGAAGTGTAGCTCACAGTTAGTGTTCTCTGTGATGTCATCCACAGGGTATGTATCCAGCAGTACGTCGCCTGGGGCGGAACCAACGCTGCTTCTCGGCATGGTTGGGACGGTGCTATATACACTACTAGATATTCCGTTTTAGCCGAGGGTCCAATTACCGTCGGATATTTAAGTTCACCGTCGGATACTTTTATAACTGACGGTATACCGCCGGCCATCTCCCGTCGGCTATGCTTCGTCGGCCATTACACTAATAGCCAACGGTACCGTCATATTATATCTTTGCCCACGGTGAGAAGCCGACGGTGAGCCGTCGGATATCTTGTTGCCTACACCTGGCTCCTAGTAGGTCGAATGCACTTATAGCCGACGGTTCACGGTCGGGTGTTTATCATCCGACGGTTATTGCTTACCGTCGGTTTTCTTAATAGCCAACGGTATATACAACCCGTCAGGGTTACGTAGAACTGAGAGGAGAGCCGAACCATCGGTTAATGTGATTATCGATGGTGCATACACCCCTTCGGGGATTCCTTTAGTTGAGAGGTTAGCCCGCGCCTTCAATTTAGAAAGTTGCCAACAGTCTAAAGTGCCTGTATGCATATTCTGTATCCAAGATGTTTGTTGCACCATGGGCCATTTGTCAACCCTCACTGAATTAATTTCACTAAGAGGTGTTGCACCACAGGGAAGTGCGATATATAACCGCACATGAAAATTCTTTTTAATTAATTTAGCATAATCTAAGTATTACAAACCTAATGAGTTGCATATGAATTACATTTACCATAACAATCCATCTAGGAATTGTTGAATGCAAAACAAAATAGTGACAAAGAGGTCCAGACAATTTTGCGTCAGCAACTTCAGAGCTCTACTTTATCACAATGCTTATCGCCAAAGCTATCATCTCCCTTGTTGCCATAGATGTCATCCTCATCATCATCAATGTCATGATCATTCTCACAGCTCGGACCTCTTCTAATATTTCTTCACGTTCCTTAAGAAATGACAAGACTAGATGTGAGAGAGATGCAAAACAATGCAATGCATTTGAAATTAAATTGAACTACAGGGAACACATTTTATTAGGGAAGGTACAGAGAACAAATTTTATTGTTCTAGAAACATCTATGCATGGAGATATATAGCTAATCACGTACTGTTGGAACTAGAAACTACATCGACAATTACTAGTGTTACAACAGTAATTCATTTCTTTCCAAACCATACATCTGAGCAATAGAAACTAAAATATATAGATGAACAGTAAATATAAAACTAGTATTTTGCATCTTTTATCCACAAGGCTGAATACTAGTACTTTTTGACCTCTTAATATACTTCCATGTATTTTTGTGTATTCACGCAAGACAAAATCTATTTACCCATCGGAATATTCAGTTATTTGTGGTACTATTTTCCTAATTGTTGTATATGTAGTTGTACCTTTACACAACTAGCGATTAATGGAAAAGCCAATAAAATTGTAGAGGACATCATAATAGATTTCTCAAAGAGAAGGGATGTCGCTGCCATGAATTTGGAGAGGCAAGAGAGATCTGGGGCACAAGCTACCTTCAGGTTCCAAGGATATCTTTTTGACGGGCAAGGAATTCCTCATTCACTTTACAAGGACAACACAAAACTTGAGCCTATGTTTGCATAGTAACTGCATACGGAACAGAAAGTTATACTGACCCATAAAGGATGAAGCAGAAGGCGTATGTGTTGATGCTCGAGTCGAACACTTCATTTCTGTACAGCTTAAGCACAGTGTAGTAACCTAAATTGCAGAAAAGTATAATAAGTTTGTCAGCAAAGCCTTATCTGAATGCTTCTCATTTTATTGTTGTTGAAACTAGACTTACTGAAGCCGTCGACAAGGGCTCGTGCTTCACCAATTTCACCTTGTTCACAACGATCTTGGACAGCCTCATCAGTCTGAATCCTCCTGCTCTCATTAGGCCTCTGTTATGGAAAATATTTCTGGTACCTTACCAAGATTCAAATAGTCCAGTGTGGCACAAACCATGGCAATGTTTTTGCATCATCTAAATATGCACGTATTTCCTCATGTTACTTTGTTCCTGAATAACTAGGTGTACAGATTAAGCGAAGTTACTACTACTATTCCCTTGTGGTAGTATTTCCAGCATAGTTGTGTGAATCGTACCAATTTTGACATCTTAGCTAGCAAGGATTTGACATCAGAAATCAATCAGACTAGAATAGATGGGGATTGCAACCTTAACTTGCAGAGGAGTACAATATAGTAAATGGCGAACAACAGAGCCGAACCCATTGCCTGCCACCACCGCTAGCGTACTGTTGTTGCAGAAAAAGAAGAAAGAAGAGACAAGGTGGACCTAGGGTCGTAGCCCACCGAGTGTTGCACGCCGCCGCAAAGAACTGGCAAGAGACGAGATCTGGGTGCACTTGCACATTACGGGAGGATAGAAAGGGGTGAGAGGAGCAAAACGTCTCCAGCCTCCCCGGCCATAGCTGCTGCGGAGTGGAGAGGCGATAGGAGGAGTCGATCTGAAGCTAGGCGACGGGGAGGTGAGGGCTGATCTTTGGCAGCAAGGTGAGGACAGGCCACGACGCCTACCAGGGGAGGTTAGACGAAAGCGACCGGGAGTTCGTGCCGAGTGGGCTATTTAGAATTTTTTTTGTTTCGCGCTTGTGTGGGTTGAAACTTTCAACGCGCGTGTAAATACGACTGAGATTTCTTTTGCTACTTATATATTCCTCTGTACATCAGAACATTAATCATCATAATTATATTTCATCAATTTAGGTGCAATAAAGTAAATTCAATGTATGATATTTAAATATATACTTTGTAACATTTTAAACTCAAAGAAAATTAAAGAACGGCCTTTTTATCACCCGGCGAATCACACATACGTGTCAACCACTTTGTTCGATTAATACATGTCCCAGGGGCTCCACACATCGCTCTCCTCTAATCTAATAGCTTATTCCGAATGGATGAACTCGTCTTGCTCGAGAGAAATCAATCTCATCTCTGACCCGTCTAAAAGCGCGCTCCTCCCCCATCCCATGAGCTCCGCCAAGCATCTACTACTTTGGTGCGCATCGCCACCATCGACACTGCTTCAACTCCCAGACCAATATGTTGCCAATTGCTCCTTTTGTCACTGCAAACCGCTTAGACCGTTGCATGCACATGATGCGGTCGTCGTCGTTGGCTTCAAGCCGAGGAGTCGCACACCACCAACCGCCGCCGCTACAAGAGGAGGATGTCGTTGCTACAAGACGGCCAGATGGCATCAAAGAAGTTTTGTCCTTGCAAGCGGCTGGGTTGGACTGGACGCGCTGCCAAACTGCGTGTAGCACCTCCCGGGCGGCCAGTCCTCGTTGGTCTTCTGTGCGCCAGTGCGGACTCGCCCCACTGAACGGAGCTTCCTCAGCTAGCTCATTGCCTAGCGCTCTAGAGTTGGATTTTGGGTCAAATCCCAACACAAGAGTCAAGGAGGAGAGGGAGGCGAGTCGAGTGAGGAGAGCTAATACATCTAGGCAGTGAACGACAACATATCTAAGCGGTGACTAGTGTTGAGAGTGAGATGATTAGGCTGGCTCTAAAGCTATACATTAATACACACACATCAAATGTCCATGAACGTGTCCGCAGATAGCGCTATGGGAGTCAATTAACCAACCGTAGTCATCAAGTCCAGACGACATGAGTGGGTCATGCGTGGGCTATGTGGACGTAAACGAAAATCACATGTGCTGTGAGGACATGTTGTCAAACTGACAGTGAGACAAGCGGACTGTTCG
>NC_041390.1:32991393-32996122 GCF_002162155.2 Triticum dicoccoides | reverse complement strand
CAGATTTTGGGGATTCGGACTGGAAGTTTGGTGCATCCTGTTGGATGGCTATAAATGTCCAAACCTTGAAAGCACGGGAATGAGTGCGGAGCAGCTCCAGAGCCAAGAACTTATTGAAATATATTCCAGCTACGCGCTCTACAGAAGATGGCCAGCAACCGGCACCATCCGGACTGCAAGCGATGCCAGCCACTAGCCACTAGTTAGGGCATCTCCAGCCGCGCCCCCAACAGGCCCCCCCAGGCCACTTTTTCGACGCCGGCGCCGAAAAAACGGCCTAGTCGCGCCCCCAGGACGCCGAAAATCGTCGGTTCGGATCTTTTTTTCGCCCGGCGGTCACAGGCCGAACCCAGCGCGCTGGGGAGCAGTTGGGGGCTCCGATGCTAGGGAAAAGCACGCCTGGCCCACACCGTCAAGGGAAAAGTCAAGGTTTTCTTCCCCCGACTCGCCTCGCACCCCCCGCGTCCTCGGCCACCACTAGCTATATCCCGGCGACGGCCGCCGCCCTACTCCGCTAGATAGCCATTCCCCGCCGGAAAATAGCAGCGCTTCGCCGCGGCAGCCCCTCCCACAGCAGCTGGGTGTTTCCGGCCACGGAGGCGCGGTTTAGCGGCGGGTACACGCCCACCGAGCGCAAGGTGTTCGGCGTTTTGCCTGACTCGGCGATGGACTCGGATGACGAGGAAGAGCTCGCCGCGCTGCTGGAGGAGGAAGCCGCGGCCGACGTCCAGGAAGAAGAGCATCTCATGGTGCTCGCCACCCTCGCCCAGCGGCTGGCGAGCAATGAAAAGCCGCGGCGAGGTGGCTCGGCGCCGGGGCGGGTGAAAGCAAAGAACCGGCATCGTCTCGAAGGCTACTGCATGCTCTACTCCGACTACTTCGCCGATGCTCCACTTCATGGCGAGAAAACATTTCGGCGCCGTTATCGGATGAGCCGAAAGCTCTTCCTCAGGATTGTGAATTTCATCCGGGAGTTCGACAACTACTTCAAGTGCAAGATGGATTGCACTAGCGCTCTTGGATTCACCTCCATCCAGAAGTGCACGACAGCGATGAGGATGCTTGCATATGGAGCTCCCAGTGATTCACTCGACGACTATGGGCGCATGGCCGAGTCCACCAGCATAGAGTCTTTCTACAAGTTCTGTCGGGCAGTGGTGGCAGTGTTTGGGCCACAATACTTGAGAACACCCAATGCGGAAAACACTGCTCGGATCCTAGCCCAGAATGCAGCAAGAGGATTTCCTGGGATGCTTGGAAGCATCGACTGCATGCATTGGAAATGGAAGAATTGCCCATTTGGTTGGCAGGGGATGTACAAAGGCGTCAGAGGCGGTTGCAGTGTGGTGCTTGAGGCGGTAGCCACACAGGACCTCTGGATTTGGCACTCCTTCTTTGGTATGTCAGGAACTCACAATGACATCAACGTGCTGCAGTGCTTTCCTGTTTTTGCCAAGCTCGCTGAGGGCCATTCTCCTCCGGTGAACTTCAAGATCAATGGGCACCAATACAACAAGGGGTACTACCTAGCAGATGGCATCTATCCGAGATGGTCGACATTTGTGAAGACGATCTCAAACCCTGCGGCAGGAGGCAAGAACGCCTGGTTTGCGAAAGTTCAGGAGGCTTGCAGGAAGAACGTCGAGCAGGCATTTGATGTGCTCCAATCTCGATTCGCTGTTGTTCGGTACCCCGCTCAGACCTGGTCCAAAGATCAAATGTGGGAGATTATGACTTGCTGTGTCATCTTGCACAACATGATCATCGAGAGCGAGTAAGAAGACCCAGTGTTTGACACTGAACCATACTACAGGCAGGGTCCTCTAGCCGAAGTTGATCACCATCTACCAGCAACTTGGGCTGCCTATCTCAGTATGCGTCAGGAGATTCGAGACCCACAGGTGCATCATCAACTGCAGAAAGATCTGATTGAGCACCTATGAAGGCTCAAGGGGGACGCCGTGTGATGAAATATGAGTTTTTATTTGTTGAACTATATAATTTGTATTAAACTATTTGTTGTTGTACTATTTTGTTGAAGTATTTGATTTTTCTATGATGAAATATGTGATAAGAAATAATTGTGTTGATAATTGAACGCCGAGACACGGCGAAACCACGCCGAATATGGGCCTATTCTCGCCCATATGGGCCCTTTATTCGCCGAAATTGGGCTGCAAAGTGGGCCAATTTCGACGCCTGGGGGCGAGCTGGGGGCGACGACTGGGCGCAAAACCGCCCCCAGTGCCGATTGTATCGCCAGCTCGCCCCCAGGGGATGATTTTTATGCGTCCTGGGGGGCCAACGGCTGGAGATGCCCTTACAGTGGCAGCACACTCCACTTCGGCAAGACACCATGTGCCACAAAGTGCAAAAAAACCCACCTAGACATGTATACACATGACTACGCTGAGCACCTTTGCCTCCTCTACTCCGGCCAATGATGTTGTCGGAGAATATAGGGGATTGGGCCAGGGAGGACGATCTCTTCTGGACTCTCAATGGGGTTTCTCCACATACTTTGTAAGTGGACATTTTTCAAACATGCCATTTTTTAAACCATCATATTTGTATTGTTTTGGACCAACTTTTTAAATCATCATATTAATGAAAAATAATAGTGCATTTATAGAAGTGGTAGAATTTAATTGTGGGAAATTTACTTATATGGAAATTATTTGGAATATAACCATTGTCGTGTACATGTTTATCGCATTTGTCTATCAAAACATATCACCGAGGATGAAAGTCAACCATCGGTTATTACTATCTCCCGTCGGGTATCTAATCAAATAACCAAGAGTGACATATTGACCGTCGGTCATATTCACTCATAGCCGAGAGTTTTGTTCTGACCTTCGGCTATTAAAATTCACCGTCGGGTATTACATGTAATCCCCGTGGGTACAACCAAAACCGTCGGATATTACAATGGACCGTCGGGCATTAAATTGTATACCCAAGAGTTGGGTTTTCCCCGTCAGCTATTTTAGTGCACCGTCGGTTATTAGTAGTCATACACGTGAGTATGCAATAACCGTCGGGCACTATCAACACAATCGGCTATTGCAGTAATGACCGACGGCCCGTCGGCTATTAGATTTCACCGCCGGAAATATATCCAATGCTGGACGATCATTCGCTTGCTGTTGCCGCTGCTGAGACCCCCTTTACTGGCTAAGTGAGTCGATCTGCTGCTGGAATTTGAGTGCCAAGTCCGCGTGCCTTGCTTCTAGGCCTTGAAGGCGTTCTGCGTCCTGCTTCCTCTGCTCCTCCTCCAGCTTCCTCTTCTTCTCCTCCTCCCTCTTCTTTCTTGCACGAGTCCTGTAGTCATCGTTTCATTCTGAAAAGCCCTCATACCAGGGAATAACGCCCTTGCCTTGTGTTCTTCCTAGGTGTTCAGGATTTCCCAGGGCGCGCATAAGCTCGTCGTTCTCTCTGTTGGGCGTGAACACGCCTTTTCGAGCATCTTCTATTGCATCAAGTAACTTTTGTTCGGCTCCTTTTAGACTTGCCTTCTTTGAAACCTCGCCTGTCTTCGGGTCCAACTCCCCCCTTGCGTATAGAACCAAGTTCTGCACCTAGGGGGGCAGCTCCTAGTAACCGGAGTGACCCCTGCATCCTCCATATCTTGCTCAGACTTATCCCACTTAGGCATTGCCACCGCGTAGCCACCTGGCCCCAACCTATGAAACTGCGTCTTTTTTGCGGCATTGGCCTTGTTTTTTCTCGACCGTTCCTTAGATAATTCTGATTCCTTGAATTCCATGAAAGCGGGCCAGTGTTCTCTTTGCTTCTCCAGTGTTCCCGTGAATTCAGGAGTCTTCCTGTTTGCAACGAGGTAGTTGGCCCATACAATTTTCTTGTGGGTGTTGAATGCAATTGCCATCTTCCACTACAAGGATACCTCCTATAAAGCAACACAAATTCTACAACGTTTTAACTATATGTTGCAAAATCATTTGTAGATACGCATATAGGCGTTGCAGCGAATGTGTTGTAGAGTTGTAGCTCATGACCACATTCTAGTACATAAGTGCAACAGATCATATACGTTGCCAGGATGTGTTGCCAATTACATGTATTGTAAGACTGTCAATATACATAGTAAAAATAAAAATAATAATTAGACATGCCTGTACACTTAAGGAATTTGGCACAGAAATATGTGTTAACCGTTCTAGGACAACCAAATCGCACAGAGTCTCTCTCTTTTATTCTCCTCCTTGCCTCGTGCCCTCTCTTTTTTTATTGGATGTATCTAGATTGACATCAGATCGATCTTGATTTTTTTCTTTAGGGGTAGATCTACCTCGGTTTGTCCCTCCAACTATGACACAATTTGTTTGGGAAACGTTTTACGTCGGTGGGCCGGTCGCACCGCTCGATCGCTCGTGCTGCCCCTTGCTGCTAAGCCACCAGCGCGCCGCTTGACCGTTCAACTAGTCAACCTTATCCTTTCCCATCACTGTGGACCGCTCAACCTCTCTCCTTCCACGAGACACTTTTTTCTCCTCCTCTTCCATCTCCCCATTCCCGGCTGGTGTGACTCCTTCGCTGATCCTTCCCCCTCCTCTCTACTCATCGGGCGATCCCAAGGCTACAGATCCGCCTCCTGGTGACAGAATCCGGCAAATCAAGCTGCTGCAACGGCGTCCTGGACCGCGTGCCGCGGGATGCTGCAACGGCGCCACGGCGATCTGGAATCGGCGACTCCCTACACCGCCCC